>NC_134455.1:209485333-209785333 GCF_047948215.1 Lycorma delicatula | reverse complement strand
ATATAAATTAGGTAATCCTACAATAAAAAAATTCTAATTTCTGTGATATAAGATTCTATAAAGCTGTCATTCTTTCAAGTAGCACGAGAATTTAGAAATTAAATGAACAAGTATATTCTGTAATTATAAATTAAGTTTATATATCTAAAAGAGTGCACGAAATAAAAAAAAAAGATTTATCAGGATATGTATTTCTAAACTACAAATACTTCACATTATTTCCGTTCCTAAAAGCCACAAAAACATCTAAATTCAAAATATGTATCACTTTTTTTAATTTTAAACATGAAAATAACACTTTTCAAGCCAAATAGAAATTGAACTATTTAATCCAGAACTGACCAAAAGAAATCTTCAGTTAGAGTGTGGAAAACCCGTTTATTGTGCTAAATTGAAGAACGTATTGTAGAATCTTATGATCCATGACGAAATCAAAATTATTTTTCCGAGCTCATAATTAAAATGTACTTCTAGGAGTTAAAAAGCACTTTGATAATATCAGTTAAGATTTCATTCATTAAAGAGTTTAAATCTTGTTTGGGAAATTTATGAAAGAAATACTATGTTAATGTAATATTATTGGTATGTCGTGTTAATCGAGTGTTAGTTCCTATAAGATTAATAAATAAATTTTTTACCGGAATCTTAGAAGATGATGCAGATAATTATATGAGAAAGGTTTGGAAGAAAACGTTCCTTAATTATAAAAGTAGTCAATTATTTATTTTGAAATAAATTTAATATTATGTTGTGTCATTCGGTAGTTGAATGAAAATTTAGGCATTTTTACAGCATACTGTATTTTGAAGAACAGCAGCTAATTGATATTAGCGGAACTTGGATTTTTTTATTTAATTATAAAATTATAACTATTATTTATACATTTTAGGTAACAATATTTTAAGCTTTTATCTGGACTGTCCTAAATAGCCTAATACTTAAAAAGTAGCCGTGTTATTGGCTTTTTAATTAGTATATAGATATTAAGCATTATTATAAATTGTAGTTTTAATTACAAAATATTTTTATGAGCCTTCACAGTTATTTTTTTTTACTGTTTAATAACTAACAATAGTTATTCAGCATAGATTTTACGTACACGCATACGTAGCCTGCCCAGCATATATTCTGTAATAAGTTTCTTTATTTTTTTTGTAAGGAATTGAGATTTAATTTGAACTGCTTTCTTTACCTATATTTTAAAGTTACTTGAATAAATTCAAACTTGACTTGTCTGTAAACGACAAATAGTAATTAATTATTCTAAAAGTGAAGTTAGCTCTAAAAGGCAATTAATTTGCTATACTAATAATTCGATTGCTTAAAACTAAGTCCAAAAAGGGAAAAACTGGTACCAGAAGGGCTGCAGAAGGATAAGTTTTCGGACTTGGTATAGCTGTTTAAATTTAAAAAAGAACATAAATGTCAGAAATTATACATATATTCTATGTATAATGACAGAATTTATATACGAACAACAGTAACATTTTGATGCATCAATGTGAGTAGACGTTGACCGCTACTAAATTTCTCCGGTGGCTATGTAAATAGGTTTAACTGAAATTCTCGGTAAATTATCATCAAACGATATAACCCTCTAAATAAAACTTTTACAGTACATTTTCTATTTCTAATATTTCAGCAGAGATAAATAATATGAAACATCATATATTTGTATTTTTTTTTTTATATAGATAAGTTTTAAAACAAAATTTAATAAATAATTTTTTAGTCAGTTGTTTTATCTGTAAAAAAAAAATCATTTACACCAAATAAATTAGCCGTGACAATTTCTGGTAAATTTATTCCTCAGGAGGAAATAAAAAATATTGTTGCTCAAGAACTACAATATGGGCGCTTCTCCTACCTGATGAAATGCTGAGTATAAAACAAACTTAGTGAATTACATTCGATAGTTATGAATTCAATAATTAATGAACCAAAAGCTTGATTAATTTTAGAGAAATAAATAAAATGAATTTTTTTTTTTAATTCAAGGAAAATTGCAGCTATCTGATACTTTAATATTCAGAAAGATAGAAAATTGGAATGACATTGCAATCGTGTTTGACGATTGATGTTAAAAATCTTTCCTGCGTAGGTTATTGTTTCACTCACACAATTTTTTTCTTCCGGTTGAATTCTATCATACATTTTATAGGGCAGAAATAAATTTTGCCCTATAAACATATTTATAAAAAAAAATATGTTTATAATTATAAAAAAAAACATAATTTTGCCTTTTCAGAAACTTTGTTTATACAAGCAACGAAACAGTAACTTTTTTTCATGAAACCAAAAATTCTCCCAAATTTTCTTTTAATTAGTCCAAAAGTTAAATTTCCCGACTGGATTAAAATAAAAATTAAATGCGTAAGCCTGGTCATGGTCACTAGATGTAGAACTCGTTAATAGTACTAATGTAAAATTTGTAAACTTACGTGCAAAAACCGTAAAAGGTATAACACTCCTCTGAGCAAATTATAACATAATCAATTTCTGTTGATACCTAGGTTGATAAAGGTGATAGATTGACGCTAAGAGCCTCACAGAGAAGTCTATTCGGCGGAAAGCGATTGATCTATACTATTTAAATTATACATTTTGTTTTAACACTGATTTTTTACCGCGTGTTATTTAAATTAATCACTTGATCAGTAATATCTTAACCGTCTACAAACAAAAAGCAATAGAAAATTTGGATTTGTTTACGAAATTTGTATTGGATGTTAAAATATACCACTATACTGTTAGTCAGTCTATATGTTTATGTAAATTCGCATACGAGAAGTCGAAAACAATACATTACACTGTGGTGAATCATTTTATCAGTCACCTGTTATTTTAAACAATATAAACTGTTGGGATCGCTCTTGACTCTCCCTTGTGTACCTTATTTGTGTTTCATAAAAAGTAACACAATAGAGACTGTTTTTTCTAACTGGTGGTTTTGTTTTTTTAATGTTGATGATCAAAAACCAATCTAGCACTCCACGGTATTCATAACTGAACTAGTTAATTCAATTTCAACAATACAGAAAACATACTTTGTAGCAAGTAATAATTAGCAACTATTTTACATCAAAAATAAACACTAGATTTTGAATCAATAAAACTTATCATATTTTCCGTTAAACAATTTATACGTAATAGTCTAATACTATGAAGAATAGTATGATGAAGAATATTATTAGAATAGTCGATTGAAAGTGTACTAAAAAATAATTCTAAACGTTTAATTTTATTAGTTTCTATCATAAAATTTTATTTATATATAAAATATGTTATTAAGTTTAGATATAAATGTAATAAATCCACTGGTCTAAAGCTTCTCTATTAAGTAACTTTTAAGAGATACACCTTAATTTAATTTTCTAATTTTAAATTTTCTCTCACAAAATCCACTGTTATATTTAACATAATATTCAATATTATATAATACTAGGTAGAAAATATACTTAAAATTCTGACATAAAAAAAATTATTTTATTATTTTCTTAATTAAATGAAAACTACGGAATAAAACATCGATTTTTATACATACATTAAAAACTTTAAAGTGATAGATAACTTTAGCAATTCCATTGTAGAAAATAGATTTTTCAGCCCTCTGATCCATATCAAAGAAATATTTTCTACGTGAATTAAAAATAGATGAGATGCCTTTAATACGCACTCAAGTACCCTAAATAAAAACTGGGAGGATTAAATATATAATTTACTTTCTTGTTTTTCCATTAGATTTCATTTCAAATGTAATCATTTTCTGTTAACAATGGATACCATTTTTACCATCTGTTATGAAAATTCAGTTTGACAAATTATACTCCTTACAGTAATCTTCGGAGGCAGTTACTAGAGCAATTTTCAAAAAAGAATAAATTACATAAAATAGAATAAAATAATAGCTTCTAGTTAAAAGAGATTAAACGTGTTAAAGAAGATGTTACTAAGTGATATAAAAAGGTAGCTGCTATGAGATGAGTAACGGCCAATCTAATAGGGCATCTTGACCTTCGTTACTAATGTATTTGTGATGGATGTGTTAGGATTACAGAAAATAAAAAAAATAAAGTAAGGATTAATTTTTTCCGTATCAAATTTTGGTTAAAAATTTGAATTCCATTTCATTCCTAATACTCAACTCCATTAAAACAGCTTTAATTTAAATAAAATAATTCCTTTTTTTGAATACTTTATGACACAAGTCTATAAAGTTCATAAAAAAAAACAGTTTTTTTTCTATATGAATTTCTTATTATCCACTAACTAATCGTTCCCTTCTCACAGATTGTTGTCAATCTTAATGTTTGAGGATTAACAGTAACCATATTATTAACAACTTTTCCAACAACGGTTATTTTAATCAGAAGTGATTATGTTTAAAAGTAGTAGGGAGTGTTTATTTTTGTTTGAGGTTTAATGAATTTTGTCTTCAACGCAGTTTGACGCTAAGTTGTACGTGTGCTGTGGAAGGGGGTATGAGACTTGCAATAAAATTTTTATACATTTTTTGTGGACTGAAAAGCAATATGACTTTTTTTCTAAAAGTGGTAGTAATTTAGAAAAACTTTTATTGATCTATGTTAGAGTAATTATTTTCTAGCACAACATATATTCTGGATTTTGTTTTACATTTTATTTAAAATAAGTATTTGTGAATTGTCAATAACGTATGCCATATCAGGCGAATTTTAGGTGAGTAAAAAAAAAAAACAGCTGCAGTGAGGAATAATTAGTGTGATCGAGTGTTTGAGTGACGTTTGATCGAGTATCCTCAGCGGTAAGACAGCTATTCATTTCGAAAGTGTGCTTGTTATACTATTCGGAGTTAATAAATCAAGGAAGTTGAATTTCTACACTCGATAGTGAAATTGCAGTGTTATTTTTTGGACGTTTAAAATGTATCGGATTGTTTTTCATTGACGTGAAATGAGTGTATGCGATAAAATGTACACAAGTATACAGTAGTATGCATACAAGATGTTCGGTGGGTAGTTATTCGACTGTATTTTTAATCATGGAGTTACAAATAGACTTACTCGTCTTATATGATTGAGTTTCAGGCACCTGTCCTTTATGTTGTTTCCAGACGTTTATATCAAACAGTATTTTTAGTAGTTTTATTTCCGTATATACAAATAACAAATTATAATAAAATCCTTTAGTAAAATGTTCTCCATCGGTTCAGCATGGAAAATTATTTTATTTCTACACAAATGAATTAATTTATTCTTCATCTTGCTCTATTCCATGAAAATTTATTTTATATTCTACATTTCACTCTTTATTTCTCCTGTAAATTAGCTAATTGAATTTTGTTATTTTGACAATCTGATTGACGTTGAATTACTAAAACCTGCATTTGTCATATACAAAAAAATACTGTATGTTAAACAACAGATTCTGTTATATATTTTGTGCATTCACTATCATCGTCCTGAATGCCTATGATTGATATGTACTGCAAAAAAGAATATGTGTATAGTAATATAGGTGTACAGCGAATAATAATATATTACTATATACTAATATAGTATAGTCACTAATATAATGTAGTATAGTATAAGCGTGTTGTGTGTGTGTGTGCCCGAGCGCGTGTAGCGTATATTCTTAATTTTTATTTGTCATAAAAAGGCCAGTAACCGTGAAAAACAAATTTTATTACAATAAAAGCACATCACAGTTGATGATGAGTAATGCGCGAAGATTAATATTGGAAAATTAATATTTGATCCACAAGACGTGCGTAAATATGTCTTTTCTCAAAGAGAAACACAAAGCGTAATAAAAGAGTCTGACCTTTAGTTTCATCATGCTTTCCAAGTCAAATATTAGCAATGAAATGAAATCGGATGTATCAGTAAATCAAGAATAAAAAGAATAATTGATTGGACAGTAAAATGAAATCCCGCTTGTTTTTTAATGCAGCTATGAACTAAGTTATGAGGGTACAGAGTCATTTACAAAGTACGAGTTACTACGTAGTTACTCTTTTAGCAGAGCAAATGCGGAGGAAGTCCTTGTCTTGCCCACAAGTTTTTTCTCTTGCTATTTATTTATTTATTTTTTACTGTAAGTAGTAAACTAAAGAATTTTGTCTAATTTTCTATTTGTTTAATGTACATGAAGAAAGAAAGAAAAAATTTGAAAAAGAAATAAAATAAATTGAGATTTTAAAAATATTTTACATTTAACTCATGTACAGTTCTTTCATCTGAAACGAAAATTAAGTTGAAAGAAGTACTGGGGTATACTGTATATATATATATATCAGTTATTCATTTTATTTCTTGATGTCGTTGTACGTAAATATAAATATACATTAATAACGTTATTAATAAAAACAATAGTTAAAATCGGGGAGTGTAAAAAGTTGATATTAAGAACATTGAATTCTATATAAAAATAATATGTACATATTATTAAAAGTAAGTAAAATAGTACCACATTATCACAGTCAAGCAAAGCATTCTCGCTAAACGGAGGTGTGCTATAGTTTACTATCTGGCAAGAAAGTTTTGACATTTTTAACAAAAGCTCAAAATTAGGCAATTTTTTCTGTATGTGAATTAAGCATATTAAAATGAGATAGCTCACTTTGATAAAATAGCATGACTAGGTTTTAGATTAATATACGTATATTTAGCTATTTGAAGTCAAAAATATTTGAAAGTAACAAATATTGATTAGGAGGAACATAGAAAATATGTTTAGTAAATATATGAAAAAGTGTATTCTTGAATTACAAAAAAGTAAGATTTTAAATTTAAGATTAACTTAGGAATTTATGTAAAAGATTGAACGATTAAAATTTCCTGATGCTTAAATTAGTTCTTAAATTTTTGGAAATGATACCTGATATCTGATTATTTTATATTCCTAGTAGTTTTTGCATTCATCTTTATTTTATTGGAATATTGCCATCACATATTAAAATATTGAGTATTTTCCTTCCCGCAATAATTAAAAACGTTTTTAACAACTACCTACATTACTTACTAATAATCATTATTTTCTGTTGCTGAAACTGAATTTCCAGTTTTTCATCGATAAAAATGGTGTTCTTTTCCTAAATATGTCTCTTGATGTCATTATAACCTTTTGTATTTTACAGGAGAATCAGTTTTCTCTCTTTGTAGTCATGGTCTTTAAGGAATGTAGTAAACTAAATTAAACCTTAAATTTAATAAATTGTAGAAAATTAAGCTCATGAAATGAGAAATGATTGTGGTAGAATGTGTGAGAATGTACAATCTTGTATAACTGAGGAATCTGGTAATCAAGGCAACTGCTATCGATTTTTGTTTCACTTCGTCGCAATCAATTCATCACGTTTCCGTCAGCCTTCTCATTCCATCAAGAATGTAGTAACGTAAATGGATGTTCGTATACAAAGATAACTAAAGGAAGTTTGAAAATTTTTTTTCTAAAACTAAAATCCTCAATTATCTGTTAATATTAAGAAAAAGTCTGGGACTGTAGCATGCACTTGCAATCAATTCTAAACATCGAGTTAATAAAAGTTTTACTTAAAAATTTTTTCCCCAAAATTCTGCTTGTTATTTTAATAAAATTTTTTGCATAAGTTGTGAGTTTCATAAGATTGAGAAATATATAAGAAAATCTGGTTAACAGAATGTGATAATAAGGACATGGGGGCGTAAAAATTTCAAATTAAAATATAAAAAAGGAAAATATATGGTCGTTAAATAAGTATTTTTGTCATAATATTTTATAGAAATGTAATGCTAATTAGTAATTAAATTTAATATATCAGTATACACGGAAAACGTTCATATGTAATAGCGTAAACTTAAAGAAACAATTTATTAAAATAATGATACCAATCAAACATTTCAGGAACTGATGAGTATGGTGCTATCATTTAATAAATTTAAAGTTTTGTTTTGCATTAATTGATAATAATCTTATCAGAATCAACCGCAAATGTATCATAAATATTTTAAAATTTTCTTTATAAATATTTTTTTTACAATAAAGTTTCTTTTTTTTCAAATCGTAAACGGTTACCTATTTATAAACTGTACATTTTCTCAAATCGAGTGGCAAACTCGATCTTTTTTCAGGTCAATCGACCTGAAAAAAAACAAATTTCAAACTTACTTTGTTAGGCTTTGAGTATTGCGTTTTCGCCATTTATAGAAATTTACACCTGTATTTTTCCACATCATATCCACAACTCTTATGTTTTTATTTAGTAAATATAATGGAGATCACTTGGGTAAAATATTACTCAAGTCGGATCTCTGGCTGTTAATTACTGCACAGAAAGAAAAAAAAAACAGCAAAAGAACTACTACTTCCTTAAATCTCATCGGGAAAATGTTACAATTTAAAAAAAAGGTCAGATAATTTAAAAACAAAAAAAAATTAATAGGTTAAAGAAAGATATAGTAGAAGTTAATGACATAAAATAGAAATATGAACTACATTTTTGGTGAGCGGGTTGGGGAATTAAAACAAAAAAACAGAAGATGGTAATTAGAAGGCTTCGGAAAGATTAAGAACTAAAAATTAGATTTATATTATTATATGTTGTACATGTTACTTTTTTCTGATTGTGTTAAATATAATATGTTATCTGTTAATTTGAAATTGGCTTACGATTAATGAAATTAAAAATATATAATTTATTGTTCTTAAAAAGCATATAAATACTCGTAATAATAAATATTATTCAAATTACCAGTAATAATAATTTAATTATTATCAGTTGAACAACTACATAAACAATAACAGCGTGTGTTGCCTTTTCTTGGAAAACATTGATGTTCTTTTCTTGGTTTTTTGATTTCGAGACGGGTTTTTACCTGTGACTGAGATGATCTTTGAATATCTTTCAAAATAAAATGAGCATTCTGAAGCTTTTTTGAAGCTATTTCTAATCTGGTGCTTTAATAAATCGAAGTACATCGTTAGATGAAAATTAATAGAAAAAGTTTGCAGAATGTATATAAAAGTGCATTGTATTTTTTTTATGTAGGAAAGTGTAATGCACACTATATAAAACTTCTAAATTTATTTTCATTAAAAATATGTGCAATAATCTTTACTAACGCATGGAGATTTATACAATTATTTTTAAAAATTATAGTTGTGAAATTCTAAAGATTATCTCTCCGTCTGCACATTGAGAGATCACCCACGTGAAGATAATTCAAATAATGATAATCAATTTAGTGATAGACTAATTGCAACCACTACAAGTGTAATACTCTTTTGTCTTTATATATTAAATGGCCTTAATTTCACAAAATCCAGTTATCCAATTCTATATTTATTTCTTTAATTTTTTACCTCTAAACTTGGTTACATAGCAGCCTAACTATACATTTATCTGAGTTCGATTTTATTCCATTTAAAATTATTAAAAAAAGAAGTTTACAATTAATAGTATAACAAAAGCAAATCATTTTTAGATAGGCCTACTCTAAATTTTTTTCTATATCTTTTTACGGTAACAGTACAACTTCTGTCAAGTCTATCTTTTCAATTTACAGATCGTGAGTCTGGGTTTTTTAAAATATTTGTTTGAAGTGTGTTCTACTCGTGTGACATTACAAATTTAAATGATTGTTAATAATGTTTCATTTATAACAATTATATTTAATAATTTCTCTAAGGACTTGATTAATTTGTATACCGTTATTTAGGATATATTAAAGGTTTGAAATAGTAAATCTATATTCTCTAAATGTTATCAATAAAATTTTAAAAAGAATACAAGAGGGGGGACATTTGTAACCGAATCTTGTAAATAGATTAGTTAGTTTTTAGTATACTGAGATATATCTAAGTTTAGTAATTTGCCTACCAAAAAACTTTATAATATAGCAAATATGCAAATTTTAAAATGTTTGCACTCACATAAAGAAATGAACATTAGCATCAACCCAGTGAGCTAACTGATTAATCTAAAAATAAAATATTTTTGACTTTCGTCTCATCAAGTATATTTTTTATACTGATATGTTTATTAAAACTGATTTTTCGTTCCTGTAATACAATAAAAATAAACAACTGCTTTAATCCGTGATCCGGTAGTTTTGATTTTTATCAATAATAAAACAAATTTAAGTGATTGCTAATAATGTTTCATTTATTTGAATAAAAAACACATGTACGATAGTTTTGAGATGTATTCAGTAAAACCTTTCACTTTTTTTTTTCTAAGAATTTTATAATTTATCGACAAGATGTAGAATGCCGATTAAGTCGCTTATTTTATATCAATTTTTCGGTATCGTTGTTTTTAATTGATTATACTGATGCCGGAATGATTTAATATGACTCAAAAATTAATATTATTTTTTTCAGTTATTTCACGTTTTTATTAGTTTACCTTTGTAATTAATTAACAGGTCTTGAGGTGGAGCAAGTCTTTAGCTCAAGCTTTTCCTTGCAGGATGGTGAATGAATCGGTTATATTTTAACAACAAAGACTTCGAAATACTGTTCACATCCGCCATTCTGTTGTTGAATTCTAACTAATGATGAAACCCGGCCTAGCAATTCATTGATATAAGAAGCAAGATGGTAAATATTATAATCAATAGAGGCTCAACTGACTAAGTTCCCGGAATTCATAGAGCTGGAATACGTATTTGGGTACTTTCAAAATATCATTCGAATCAATCAGTAAATTGACATTTTGATGTAATTACTGTCGTTTACTAACATTCCTTATACTTAGTATTAATTAATTGAATGTGATCACGCCAGGGTCCTGCGTTTATAAGCTCCTGTGTGAAACAAATCAATAATAAAACAATTAAAATCGGTTATTTCTGTTGAATATTCAAATATACTTTATTGTTTAATTAAGAAAATACAATCTAAATTACGTCAAATATATATATATATATATATATTCGGTTTTTAAAATAATTTATCCGTAAAGTAAAATTGATAATCTCTTATATCTGAAGTGCTTAATTTTTAATTAAATTTTTAGCAATTAAATAACTGCTATGCTCTAGTAAATAATCGTTTCTCCTTTTGTTACTCAAAAATCAATTATTTAAAATTATATAATACGTGGATTTGGAATGGAAAATAAAAATTTTATTCGGCAGTATATGCCACTTCCTCTTAGTCCGACAGTAAGAGTTGCTTCGCAGTAATTGCTCTCGTTGTAGTCCTGCAGGATAGAATGAGATGAGGAGTTATCCCGTCCAATGGTCTGGAATAACGTCCTGATTCCACTCAACTGGCAGGACCTAATCCCCGGGATCTGGGATCTCGAGTGGCTGCTACTTGTATTATTACAAGTAGTCTATATAGTTATCCGTTTTTATTGTTCCCATTCACGTTTTACTACGAATACAATACATGAAATCTCACTACCTACACAATACATATAAACCCACAATCTAACACATAGACTTACCCGCTAAGTAAAATTCATTCATATACTTTGCTCTATTATTTTCAACCTCGTCTCTTGTGAATAATCAACTCTTTAAGTGAGATAACTGTACTTAAATCAATTGTTAATTTTGTGCTTCTGTAATCACTTAAAATTATTTTTACTTAATTACACTTTTGAAATAATGAAAATTTAAGTATTGAGTATTTAAGAAGTATTTTAAAAGTCCATTATATAAAAGTTTGTAAATTTAACTTTTAGATATTTTGCTTAGGATAGCCGATAAATGAGTTACAAAAATACAAAATGCCTTTTTTGCGTCAGCAGGCGATAAGTGGAAACAGAATGAATGAATGACAATTTATTTTGAGGTGTGTAATTTTTTATACATTTTATATTCACTTATTAATTTTTAAAATATTGGAAATTACCATTTGTTTCTTTCTTTTAAATCAATAATTGTATTTCAATTGTAAGCAGGTACATTTTTTAATTACTATGCCCTCTTCTTTCCGTTATGTTGTTCAAATTTTCATAATGTTTCTTTTAAAATAACGGAACTAATTATTTCTAGCTTTATTATGGCTGTCTACATATTTAAAGTCGGTAAGTTAAATTTCTTTAACAAACATAAAAGTAAGTCAGCGTTTTGCAGTTATTCAAAACGAACGATAGAATAACGCTTAACTTTGCAAAACGATTATTTTATTATTAGCACTCAGCAAAAAATATTAATATATTTTTGTTACATTTTAAATTAATTTAGATGTATTGCAGAATGATATTTAAGGATTGAGAGATCAATCCTTAAATATAAAATTGTATAGTATTTTAAAACTTGTTTGTCATAGATAGTTGTGCCAATTTTTACAATATTGATATATTCTTATTTAATGTTGGTGATTTTGTGTTAATTTTATTTTTAATGAAGGACTATAATTCCTTCTATTGAAATTTATTATTATTCTAAAATGATTTACCTGAATTTTAACTCCATGTCTGTGATTTCCAGTTTAATGTTTCTATACAAGATTATATAATATAATACTGAAAACTATTACTCATCTTAGGTCATGACATAATGGAAACTTTAAACAATATGCAATATTTCTAGTGATAATATGAAAAATAGTTTGGAAAATCTTCTCATGCAGAAAACAATAATGCAGATATACAATTAGTTGTAGGAAAAGAAAGAGTTTAATGAAGACTGGTTCATTACATAATCAAGATCAAACTTTACAGCAGTAAAGAAACAAAGTAAATAGTTTCTTTTAAGTACGGTACTGCAGGGGAAAAAAAAATAGGTTTAGTGGTAAATTTAAAATTAAAAGCTGTAAGAAAAGAGTAAAAATGGGCAAAAGAAAACGCGAAGCTGATTAAAAACGAATGAAGAATAATGTATTAATAATGTTACTATATTAATGTGTATGTCTTATATTGTTACTATAATGAGTGTAAGAGTAATGATATAATGTATAATTTATTTTGAAATTTCAAAGGTACTTCATTATGTACAGTCATGCAAAAGACATCTGACTATAATATGCATATAAACTATTAGATCTTCCGCAAATTATCAGTATTAGAATGCTGGTATCTTTATAAACAAATTCAGGCTATGGACACACAGTATTAGCAGCAAAGCCGAAGACAAGAAGCACAGCTGAGATTACAAATCAAACATGAAGAAGAGCTGTTACCCAAAACGCATTATCTAAAGGGACAGCGTCACAGAAAGCTAGGCAGAAAGGGGATAAAACTGGATGGTAAAGCTAGTCGCTGAATAAAATATTCGGTTTAATGTTTTATGATAGGTTGAAGCCGATTGATGTATAATACTTGTTTTATTTTTAAAGTAATTTTATAAAAATTAACTGTAAAATATTAATCTGTTATTACCAGAAAATTGAATTTCCAAACCGGGTTTATATGCATTAGTCACACGTTCTAAAAACCTGAGGTTGTTTCATTTTACATGCTAGTTTTATGAAAGTTTGTTATTGCCATTGTGAAAGACCGGTAATATATTGCGAAAAATGACAAACACCATTTGAGTGGACAGTTGATAATCACTAATCAAGGCTGGATAAAGTTTGATAGGAGCTAGTCTTAGCCGACAAGAATGTGGTACAATCTAGACAAAATGATAAACATGCGAAACAGGATTCTGAACAGGCCTCATAAGATAAGGATTCAATAAGGTAAGACTGTTCTGTTTCGCATCGGTTGGGAGACGTGACGTAACACGATAGTTAAACACAATTGAAAATGTATGGCTTCATTAAAGAGGGGCTAGAGAAAAATCTAATCCCGAATGAATTATACAGGCCACCTTTATGTGCCAAATGCAGTAAACTATTATAACTTTCTGAAATAATTTTTAACGAGATAATATTGTTTTGAATACTATTGTAAAGACGTAGAAAATGTAGTCAAAGAACAACTAGTCAGTTTTCTGCAGAAAATATACTACAATCACAACTAAAGAGTGTTATGCCAGTCAAATTTTTTTGCGCAAGATTATTAATTATTTTGTGTAAAGAAAATACTGTAAACCATTAACGATTAATCTAATTTACAATCAAAAAAGTGTTATTCCGTTTAGATATGCGATTAAGCGATTAAGCCCGAAAATATCAACAATTGCATAGTTTACCCAACGTACCACGTGATGTTTGCACAACATAAAAATAAAAATAATGAAATAAATAAAACCATAAAATAATAATTTTTTTCACAACACAAAAATATTTTATGATATAATATGCATAATAATTACTGAAAAAATTGGTTATAACGAGATTCAAGGGACCGTTCACATATGCTCGTTATAGCCGAGTGCTCGGTCTTTCCGAGTTACCATCTCGTAACCGTAAATCTTTACGCTGTTATTATCTATTATAATACAAAAATATACTGTATACCTAAGAAGAAGCTGTTTTAAAATAAAATATCGGTGTGTTTTGTATTATAAACTAACAAATGAAATTTAGATATAATACAAGTTTTATACGCTAACACGTTTTGTTTTTAACCAAAACTGATAGCGTTCAATAAATTAGCAAAAAAAAAAAAAAGAAGATAATAAGTGTGCAGTAAAACTTACCAAAATCATCGGGCTGTAACAGATGAACAGCACACAAAAATTAAAATCGAATTGCTCACACAAACTACTTAGCCTTAAAATAATCGTTTATTTTTGTTTGTTTAATAATCTTAGACCTGAAATCATCAAAACCGTTCTGTAATTTATTCCGGTACTTAACAAAGTTCATCACATTATTACTCTCACTAAACTTCGTTAATTTTTTAAAATATTCTTTGCCGCCAATCATTGATATGACTGGGGGAGTAGTAGATTAATCTTCGTTATCACCTGAATGACTATGAATTACCTCAGTAATAATGTCTTCATTAGCGGGAATTTCAGTAGTATGTACATCGACATCGGCTGTTAGGAAGTCATCTATTGGGTATTTTTGAAATGCTGATTTTCTTTCGAATTAAGAGATTGAATCCATTCTGAGAGTGGTATATCGTCTTTATCATGGTACTTCTGTAAAAATATGCTGTGCCATATTTTTTAGCAAGAAACACTAAAATGAAAACGCATTCACTGACGCGACTTCAGTATTACTGTACTGTATTTGGCTACTAGGTATCCGATCGATCACTTTAAGATGTTTGTTTAACTGATTTTATTGTACAGCACTGTATTTTTAACTTGGAAATTATGACTACTGAATGAGTGGGGTAGGACAGGTAAAATTTATTTAACCACGCCTCTTTTCAGATTTTTACTCAAATCGTTTAAAATGTGCTGTAGAGTTTGATGAACCTATTTGGGAGGTTTTGACGGATCATTGTTACGCTACGGTCTTTTCTGGAATTTTGCAAACAGAAATCCGAGTACCAGCCTTTGTAATACCACAATGGAACCTGTACTGTACGTAATGTACACGTTCTGTTACAAACCTTTTGTTCACCCTTCAGACCTGACCTGAACAAGTCTAAGATAAAATGTCACAATTTTTACATATAAATCATAAATGAAGAGGTAGAATTACCCTGGTGTTGAGATTATTTAGTAGTTATTCAACTTTTTTTAATTACAGTGTTTTAAAAACTGAAAATCCTCGTAATAACCAGGTTTACGCGTCGAATGAAAAAAGAACGATTATGTACTAATTAGCAAACCGATTAACAGTTTTAAATTTCTACTTAATTTGACATCACATTCACTTTAAAGAGTTAGATGACATTGGGGATTTATTTCTCCATATTCTGCTCAGACAAAGAGCGTATACACCAAATGTCACGTTGGCTTGGCATTGTTACGCTACTATAAGCATGGGCTTTGAATATATTCTTAAAAAATAAATCATTCTTTCATTTTGATACTTTTAATAACACATCAGCCGTATTTTCTTATTAATTAATTTTCCTACTTCTCCCTTGTTTAATCTCTTTCTGAATTGAGTATGTTGTAATTTCCTACTAAAGCACACTACAACGCTACATCAAAAATGCATCTTACCCTAGCCTATAAATTTCTATTTTAAGATTTTTTACTCAGTCACAATAACTTAGTTTCTTTATTCCTAACTTTGATCTGAAGACTAAACAGTAATAATTTAAAGAATAGCATACGATTATTAAAGTTAATTCTTAACTTAAATAAAAACAAATCATTAAAATATACTACATTATTATTATTATTATTTTTTTTTTTTACGTTTTACAGTCAAATAATTTGATGACAGAAACAACTTCATTCTCCTTATTGCAACCGTTACTTAGTCAGGTTTGACACTAGACAACTACGGTGGTTAATATGCATGTCGTGAGAAATAAATATAATACTACGGCCATCTTGTCTTATCGGCTCAGCTAAGTCTGAGTTGTTTTCGTGAACAGCTGGTCTTAGCTTTCAGTTAATCCTCTGTTATTTTAAATCCTCTATATCATTTTAAGAAGCTTACCAACATTTCCTTTTAAGGAGCTTAAAATAAAAAAAATAGATATTTTTATTGAAAACATATTTTATTACAATTTATAGAATTTAAACTAATGTGATTAATGTGCATTCGATAAAATTATAGTAAAGTTGCAGCTACTGTTTTATTTATTACTTTCCACGTATGAACTTCGTAAAACAAAATAAAAAAACACGAAATGTGATTACTGTTTATAAAATGTAGGCCTAGCTATTAAAATTTCATAAAATTTAAAATATTGCGATTAATGTATATTTAATAAAAATATAGTAAATTTACAGCTACTATTTTGTTATTCCACACGTCACAGTTCGTTTTGTTTTATTTATTACCTTTTGTTGTATGAAACTTCTAAAAATTAAATAAAAAGCGTGAAATGAGATTATTTTTTTAAAATATAGACCTTCCTTTTACAATTTCATAAAATTTAAAACATTGTAATTACTGTATATTTAATAAAATATGTAATAAACTTACAGCTATTTTTTCGTTAATTTGCATGAGAAAGTTGTTTCTGTTTCACTTTTAATTTTTTTACTGTATGAAACTTTTCAAAACAATCCACATTTACAAATTAATCCTTGGTGGAAATATTGAACCAAGATTAAAGAAAAACACACGAACACAAACATCAACAAAACATGGCCAGAACCACGGGGAGAGTGTATTTACGAACCTAATAAAAGCGTGATTATTTGCCAAAGCAAGACATTGTTGAACCCACTAGGTCGGTCTAGCGGTGAACTCCTCATCATAAATCAGCTGATTTCGAAGTCGAGATTTATAAGGATCAAATCTTAGTAAAGGCAGTTACTTTTATACGGATTTGAATACTAGATCGTGGATAGCGGTATTCTTTGGTGGTTGGGGTTCTTAACAACACATCTCAGGAATGGTCGACCTGAGACTTTACAAGACTACTTCATTTGCATTCATCTATATCACCCTCATTCATCCTCTGAAGTAATGCCTTACAGTGGTTGCGGAGGCTAAATAGAAAAAAGAAAGGCTTGAACCTGAACTTATAGAGCACGTAGTTCAAGAATTTATGTATAAATTGTAGCACTTTACAAGCAAAAATAGCGATGTATTCTACTTTTATTATATAATGAAGTTTCGTTAAACCTGAAAGTACGTTAAGTAAATAAAAAATCAGATCGCAAAGGATTAAACGTACCTTCTAAATAATTTTCATATGTGATTCAAAAAATAATGCTGATAATGGGATTTCCCTGTTTAACTCAATAAAAGTTTCAAATACCAAATTTCGGCCCAGATTCACGACATTTGTAAGTTTATCGACTTCCATAAATTTTTTTATAAATTTTGTGAATACATCCATTTAACACAATTTAAAGAATAGAGTACTCACCTTTATTTTTTTAAATAATTCAAAATAATTACGCTCTCATTCTATTTTGTGGCGTGACCCGCTCACAATTCCACAAACAAACAAATACAAAATAACAAATGGAAAAAGTATAATTACTAATTATATAAAATGCGAACCTGATTTTTGACGAGCTTAAAAGAAATAATAAATTTAGAATTATTGTTAATAATTCAAAATCAATAATGTAAATTTAAATAATATTATTGTAAAACCAAAATAGTAGTTTCATTATCTAACCGTAGTTTATAACGACAAAATAATAAATCATTTTATTTCACTGAATCAGGCAATAAATAACTACCTCTATTTTATTAAAACTTAATATAGGTTATATTTTATTAAAAGTTTATTGATAAAATATTAAATATGAAACAAAATTAAAGAATACTTGATCGTCTTCATTAAAGGAGAAATTTTTACTTTGTCCATTTCAAAGAAAAATCAGAGTAATAGGTGAATATTTCTTGAGAGGGGAAAAAGACATAATTTTATAAAATTACGTATATTGGACAATTTGGTGTTAAGTAAAACAAAAAAACATCAAAAACAAATGAAAGTGAAAATGTTTTCCAAAATCTTAAAAAGTGTTTTTTGCTCTATATATATTTTTTACATTTTTTATATTTTATACATTTAATATGTATAAAATACTATACATATTAAAAGTAATTTTCTTTGTTATCTTGTCTGCAACTAAAAATTATTTAATTTTCATTGAAAATTAGTGTTCATTAAAATAATTTTTGAATGTATAAAAGATTTCCATCTATTCTGGAATTTTATTATTGTGTCAGCTCGCTTTTTCTGAACTACTCTTAACGTGAAACTGAAATTATTTTGAAATAAATATATATAAAATTTCATAACCGTAACAGTAACTAATTTCTCTTAATTAATAAAATGTGAAAAGTTAAACATTCTACGATAATTTTATTTTGCCAAAATTAATACATTACTTTTACATATTTTCTGTCGCTTCTCAAAAACGTAATTTTAAGACGTTACAAATAAAAATATAAAAAATTCTTTAATAAAAACAAAACTTCTGATAAAGCTGGATGCACAGAAAGTTAGATGAAGCAGAATTTTAATCTCAGCTTCTTTAAAAACACTTAATTCATTTTTTAAGATTAATATAGCAAAAAAGTTGAAAAATGTTTTTTTATTGATTTGTTATTAATTAGACATCAGAGTTATTGTTTATAGAAACATTAGTATAATTAATTATTCTAAAACTGAGAAACATAACATATTTACTTACCTGCATCAAATTACAATTTTTATATAAATTTATCTAGTATATAAAATATAAATACAGTTTTCAATTCTACCTAAGTAAATCGATTTTGGTTCGAACCTTTCCTCTAATTACCTTGATTCTTTCCAATAATTAAGAAGGATTCTTTTATTCCTCGTTTTGTGAAAGATATTACTTGGAATATAAAATAACGAAAAAAGTTGGAATTTTATTACTAGGAGAGAGAGAGAGAGGCTGAAATAGAAGGAAATATAAAAGGCAACTAAATATTCTGAAACAGTGTGAATAAAATAAAAGTTTTTGAATGAAAATAGAATATTCAGTAAAAGATAAAAGTATATATTCAGTACCTTTTTTTTAAATTGTAGCAAAGTTGATGCCATTAATGTTAATGAAATATTATATTGAAAGGGAGGTTATTAAGACCATTAAGAAGATGTCAGTCATAATCTATCAATTATTGAAACTTGATACGGTGAATGAAAGGAGTCCATAGATAAAAAGAATTAGCTGAAAAAGTTTGGATCAGACGCGTAGGACTCAGACTGACTGGTTTGAGATATGAACGGCGCCGGTCCATCCGGAGAGCAATATATCACCTTTTTATCTTGTAAAAATTGGAGCCGGGTAGAAGGGATAGAGTAAGTAGTATGAGTTAAAAAAAAGGAAGGAGTTAAGACTGTTAGAAATCTGGAAAGAGAAGGGAACCATTTAAGTTATGGCATAAGACTTAATTCCGTTCCGGCCTTTTAAAACCCCGACTTCCCTGTTTTATTTTATCTTTCGCATTTTTATTTTATCTCATCGTTTATTTTATAATAAAGTTTATTTTTCTTTATCCGTTGGTGATATCAAAATGTACGACATTTATTTTCAATTATACAGCCTAACTTAAATCTTTTATTACTATGAAGCTTATCCTTTCCCTTTACTAATTTTTAAAACCTTCTAGTTTTAAAATGAAAGTAAAACAAACATCATTTTATGCAAAAAACTTCAAAATGCACAATTACTATAGAAATAGAAAAGCGTATTATGTTAACTTTTAATCGTGAGGTAAAAACTTACTTTGTAAATCACTGGAATTATTTTTGTTGAAAATCCCATTGGTAATTCCATCTCTATTTTATAATAAAAAGTTATTGGTGATTCTATTGAAATCGTTTTTAATATAATAAAAGGTGAATATGCAAAGCGGATAAGTAGGAATGTTATACACCTTTTTCCAGTAAATAATGAATTTCATTATTCATAAATTCGACTAAAATATCTCTGTACCTACAAAAAACTTGTCCAAACTGACTGATTCATCAAAGTCCAGCAAAAATTGTTGCAAATAAATTGATGTAAATTTGTATAAACGTTATTCTTACAGTGTAAGTGCACACTAAGCAAATTGTACTTAAAAAAGATACGCTAAAAAAGGATAAGACTTAATTCCGTTCCAGCCTTTTAAAACCTTGACTTCCCTGTTTTATTTTATCTTTTGCATTTTTGTTTTATCTCATCGTTTATTTTAAAATAAAGTTTATATTTCTTTACACTTTGATGATATCAAAATGTACGACATTTTCCTTCTTAAAATTTTTCTGAAAATGTAAGAAATAGGTATCTCTGGGAAGTAGAGACCTCCCTAAAACTTCACTTCCAATATCTTGAAAATTTGTAGCAACTAAATAGGATAAATATTAACAATATAACAATTAAATTTTTAGATTAGTGTTAATATACATGGAAATTATTTATGTTAAAAATATTTGTTTTTTATTATTGTTAAGAAAAATTAATTTTTTAGAAATTTTACAAACGCAATAATTCAGATAACTTTCTACATTAGTAACTTTTTCTCGCATTTAAATGAAGAGATCCGTTCATCTCTTATTAGAATTTTTCTTTTTAGAATTACGATATACAAATAGAACCGGGATCCCATGTCATCTTTAAATTATAAAGCAGCTTCTAAAAAAAGGTTTGCAATTAATTACTATTATTTATAAGGCTTTAACTAATTCAGATTTCAATAAGTTTCTTTTTTGGGAAAACAGATCAAATTACTTCATAACTTGGTTCTCAAGAAGTCTTCATATTGATCAATATTCTCTGTTCTTTTCATAATCTCACAACAGCTGTTGCTAAAATGAATAATACCGATCTTAGATGAATAGTAATTTCCTGGTTACTAACTCGTATTCGGATTTGGAGAGAGTACGGTCAAAAAACACATTGTGAACAAAAAATCAAAAAATTACTGAAGGAAGAAATATATTTCTCGGCACTGTTGATATCAACTAGTCAAACGTTTGATTTAATATGGAACGAGAGTCTCGTTTCCAAAATTAAACAACAATCGTTAATTATTCATCATTATATTTTTTCTTGAACATAACTAGTTTATTGTGAGTTAAAAAATGAGCTGTCATAACTAAAATTAGTTAACTCTGAATCGCTAAAGGAATATTTTAATTACATTGGTTTCCATAAATATATCTTACTTCCCAATAGTACCTAACGTATTTCTAGCAACTTTTTCTGATTATATAGCAGTTCATCCTATGTACGAAATACTCCTCATTAGATAACACCATCTACATCAGAATTATTCGTAAAATGACAATGAACAACATAACGGTATGATATAACATTTTCACATCGTACATGATTGGATTTGAGCGAATTAAAAAATTCGATTGAAGCGAATTACACCATTTAAAAAAAGTATCAGGTCGTCTTTAAACTTGAAGAATAGTAAATGCGTTATACTTATAAACACATAATCACCAACAGAATTTAACTAATTATCTTGACGTTCATTAAGGCCGATGGCTTATCTGTAATATAAATATATGGAAAATACTGATAAAACTAAATGAAAATAATAAAAAGTTTTCCTGAATATAAAAAAAAATTACATGAATAAAAATTGTCGCTGATTAATACTATAAATATCACTAAATAAATATTGTAAAACAATTCTTAAAATTATGTCTTCATAGCACATGCAGTAGAGTATAATGTAGAGGGACCAGTCAAAAATAATTCGAATCATTAGAAACTCACCTTTGTACGTACCTATCAACATCGTATATGAAAACTGCTACAACAAAAGCAGTAATTAAATATTTGACACCCTTCGTTTTGAAAAGAAGAATGAGACAACATATAAGCTATAAACCACTTCGATAATAGCGAAAAAACTCCAAGTCTGTCAAGATTACACCCTTTTTTTAACCACTACATAAGAATAAATTCTGATTTATAAACAGAAGGAAACCAACATTAGATCTGCTCAATAAAAATATGAAACGATCAACCCACGTACTTAAAAATCGAAAGAACACAATATATACTATGATGTTAATTTTTTTTTTTAAATATTGGATTCAAAACTGTATAAAATATTTTTAAAATACATTTTTAAAAAAAAGAAAACGGTAGTTGTCTATTTTATTAAAACCTGAACTGTTTTATATTTTGGTGTGTTTAAATTTTATTATAATAATGAATAAATAATATTATAAAAATTTGGCAGGCAAGCGATATAAGAAGGAATTTAATTGCTAACCTGCTCTTAAGAATTCTTTTGAGATTTGATTTTATTGTTATCTATTTAATTAATATTTAGGAAAGCAGTAACACACATTGCGAAAATTAATAAACTTCTAAGAGGGTTAGCGAAGATCAAAATGAAATATAAGGTAACTACGCAAAAATTTATGCTTTATAACATCTTCTTTATAAAGTGGAAAAATGGAAAATTAAAAAGAAGTAAATGGAAAACTAGTCTTTCTTAAAATAAGGAAATATCATTAAATGAAGATTTGTGTTAAAATTTAAAAAAAAGAGGAAATGACACGCAACGCAGGATATGTAAATGTCATAATTTAATTTCCTTCTGTAGTTATAAACGTTATCATGCAACGTTGATTTTAAAAGAATATATTTAGAAAGAAACGGAAATATAATATGAATGAAAAGTTTGAAAACATAGTAGGAAAATATTTTTTAAATGATGAGAATTTGTAAAGATTCCAAAAGTCGTTAATTCGTTTTGAAAGTTGCGTTTTGTTTATTATATTTAACTTTAGTAATTCTTTTATTTTTATCATTCTTTTTTTATGCGAAAATACATCACATCTTGATTTCTTTTAAATCCATTTTCCTCGGATTCAAAACCGTATGTTTGCTTTTGATGTTGCAATTTTTTTCTCATTTTAATTTTACCCTACAGTTTAATACTCACTCGTATGTCTTAATTATTTCAACTTCTGGTAATTTATTTTTCTTTTAACAATTACTATATATTTAACTTTATTTCAAAATTAATTTTTTTGAGCACCCTTCAAAGATAATGGCAGGTTTTTTGTATTATTTCTTAATTTTTTTTGGAACCGCATTTTAAAAATATGTATATTGCAATATATGTTTTAGTTCTAGTAGTGTGTTTTTTTACAGTCACAATTACAGTAGATATGTTTTAGGTATTATTAGTATATGTTTTACAATTATATATTTAACAACAATGCAAATTCTATTAAAAATTTCAATTGAAGAACAATAATTAAATTTTACCATTTACCTTCAAAAGATATACGTTTTGTTACTTAAAACAGCAATGAAAGCATTCAGTAATATACGCTATGTATCTTGAGTATAATTTATTCATGTGTTCGATTAAATTTAACCAGAAGTCCAATCGATATTACCGTAGGCTTAAACAATACATTAACGTTATGATTACATTACATATTAGTTAATATTCGTGTACGTAGCTGACGTATTATGCGTACTGTATTCGGTATTACAAATCTCATACCGTATCACTCCCTTCGAAATGGTGAGTTTGGTTTTAGAATTTATAGTTTTTAACAAGTTCTTTTTTAAATCAGTGGTATTTGAAAGTATAAAGATACATAAGATAAAACTTGTTAACTAACCGATGAGTTTAAACTAGAAGATAGATTAGTGTATTTAAATTGTATTCGGAATACATTTAATAATTTTTTTACTCAAAAGCGGTTGCCGTATATTTTCTCTTAAAGATTACTTTTAAATATTATTTTACGAGAAAATCTCTGTGGAAAATTGGGATTGTGAGCAAGCAGAGTTATCTATAGCAGGAATTCTATTTCATGTAACAGAATATCGGAAAGGAGTAAAAGAGTCATCAAATCAGTTGGTCCATGTCAGTCCCCCAGCTCACTTTTTCTTCTTATTTAGAGTACAATGAAATAGTACTGAACAACAATTCCATTTCTGGATTATTCTATTTAATCTGTATGAAATCAATATCACATACCATACTCGTAGCTAGTTCTGACCTTTATTGTGATATTTAATAAATTTTATCGATTTAAATTACGAAAGAAAAAATATATATATATATATATTTATATAAATGTGATTATAATTCCACTTCTTAAAATCGAAGTACTGATAGAAATAGAAAGAATAATTGTGCAAAAAAACCTGCTCCATTTACTTTTTCTTGGTTCTTATGTGGACAGAGTATTATTGCAGAATTTAAATAAATTATAATCAGATTGAGACTATGTATTTGGAATTCAAATGAAACATTTCATTACGGGAAAAAAATTTGCAACGGAAACCAAAATTTTTTTTAGAAAAAGTAGAAAGTAGTCTGGTTAGTTCCCAATTCCTTTCATCTCTTACTAATAAAATTATTTCACATACTTGCTGAATTCACGAGTGTGAATCATGAATCCAATTCTACAGTTTAGGCCGTTTAAAATGTAAAAAAGAAAAAACATAAAAAACAGTTTAAAAGATATTTTGTATGCAAATTTTCATTTTAAGAAAGGATTTCATTTACTTTAAGCAATTTTATTTACTTCATTTATATCATATATTTGAAAAAATAAACGGTGTGGGTCCATAGTAATTGGTATTTTATTAATATTATAGATGGCCATATATTTGCTGAAAAAATTGCTTAATTGTTGCGCCATTTCGTAATTAATTATTTAATAAATTCTATTTAATCTATATATATAACAATGTTAAGTTCGTTTGTGTACAGCTTCAAAAACTTAAAATGTTCTGCACCGATTTAGCTCAAATTTTAGCACGATATATAACCCAAATTATACAACGACCAAATTTCTTTGAATTATATTTAACAGCTAAAACATCTGTATTTTACTTTTAAAAAAAAACGATAAAAAAAATTTTAGCACGATATATAACCCGCATCAAAGATTGTTTTCATCTATTTTTAATAAATCTATCTATCTATTTTTAATTTGTACAGTTTTTTAATAAATAAGAGGCTAATAAATCAGATTGAAATGTAAACAAAGGAAAACCAATCAGATCAATGCAAGATGGCCGCTGTCAAACACAACGACCAATCACAAAGCGCCCGTATGGCCGTTGCTAATGTAAACAAAATCACAACTGATTAAGTAACAAATTTCTTTGAATTATATTTAATAGCTAAAACATCTGTATTTTATTTAAAAAAAAAACAAAAAAACACCTAAACAAAAAGAAAAGCCACCAAGAAGGATGACTTACAGTAAATAAATTAAAACACCCAACTTTCTTATAGCCTAGATAGACTTAAGACTATGCAAACAAAAAACGTCGAAATAACCAAATACACAGAAAATAATATCCGTACATAATGACCAAAAAATCCTTTGTTAGGTAATTTTTTTACATATATATTACCAAACAATCGTTTTTTGGTCATTTAGCGTTCTTTGCTACAAAATTCACAAATAGTAACACTGAAACCACACAAGTAAGTATTCCTTTTTCTTGTTTTTTCTAACCTCCGAAACCACCGTTATGCATTGCTTCAGATGATGTTATGAATGATTTATAGCGTATGAAAATGCCACGCCTAACCGGGATTCCAACTCGGAACCACCGGATTAATGTCCGAGACGTTACCACTCGCGCCACGGAGGCCGGCAAACATATTCGTTAGGAGCCGAATAAAAACATGACTTACCAATATGGCGTTGGGTGTCAAACCAATTTTATACGGACTATAATTACTTTTAATACGCGAAACCCTTTGCAATGATTGAACATTAACTTAAACTTCTTCAAAAATGATTCCTTTTGAACTAAGCCACATTTTGATTTCATTGTTTTTCTATAAAACGGCTGGAATTCTTTTCGTTTAATGATAAGAAGCGGTGTCGAAGACAATAACCGAATTCTCTTCCAAAGGACATAATACACCGCTAAACTATTTCTAAATAATTCAAATTCGTGTAATTTTTTTTACGAATCGCGTTTTTATCAAAGTCTCACCTTTTTCTCAATTGACCTGCGGGGTTTTGTTTTCTTTGGAGACCGTAATTCATTAGTAGATTCATACTCGAGAATCACGTTGTACACTGAAGCAGCAGAACTTCTAAGTAGAAGTTATGCTGCTTACGTAATAAACTGCTAACGTAAGTACGTTAGCAGTTTATTAACATCTGAAATCAACGCCGTTTGATTATTCTGTAATTTGTAAGCATTACTCTGCTTTTGTAAGCATTTAAAATGATGTGTTTTTTCGCAAGACTTAAGGGCTTTTTTTCGCAGCCCACAAATCTTTATATATAAAAATGTTAAGTTCGTTTGTGTACGCTTCAGAAACTCAAAATGTTCTGCACCCATTGAGCTCAAATTTTAGCACGATATATAACCCGCATCAAAGATTGTTTTTATCTATTTTTCGCATCAGTCACATACCCGCGACCGCGAGAAAACAGTTTTTTTAACGGTCAGCTGTGTACCAGTGACCGCACCATCTGCCGGAAGCGAGGGGAACACTCGCCATACTAGCTAACGACAACTGCAGTCACATGTGAAACAGTACCTGTTCCCAATTACATTGTTTATTAACAAAAAAAAAAAAAAAACGTATCCACTTGCATCTGATTCAGGTTATTATACAATCTGAATTAAATATTCACTTTAATCGAGGTACTTTTGTGTGATCATGTCGGGATTGAGCTGCGCCTTTCACCAAGCTCTGAATTTATTAGAAAACGACCGTGGGATATATGTATTAATGACGCGTGCAACACTGCACATCCAAACCAAATTCGCGCATTATTCGCAATTATATTGACCGCTTGCTTCCCTTCATCACCACAGAGTTATGGGAAAGATATCGATCGCATATGGCTGAGGATATTTTGCATAGAGTACGCCTAGAAAATACCAATATGACTATGGAATTTACAGAAGGCATTTACAACTGGGAATGCCAGCACCCGCCCGAGCTGCGATTGCTTCATTTGATGTGGATTTACGCTGTGAGTTACAACATTGGTGATCTTCAGTCATTTGTCCATTCAGACATTCCCAAATTACCGCATGAACAGAAAGGCATTTATGATCGCATAATGCAATGATAAATGACGGAGTTTGGGGGGACCTTCTTTTCGGATGCACCAGGAGGAACTGGGAAGACATTCCTCATTAGATTGATTCTAGCAACGGTTCGATCAAAAAAATGACAATTATCCTCTTGCAGAATATTAATCAGCCAAAACTCTGCAACGGCACGCGACTTGCAGTTAAGAAATTGATGAATAACGTAGTAGAAGCAACGATTTTAACGGGGCCTTTCAAAGGTGAAGATGTCCTCATTCCTTGAATACCCATAATCCCGACCGATACACCATTTTAATTTAAAAGATTGCAATTCCCAATTCGATTGGCATTTGCAATCACAATCAATATAGCTCAAGGTCAATCTTTAGAATTGTGTGGTTTAGATTTAGATGCGGGTTGCTTCTCACATGGTCAACTGTATGTTGTGTGTTCCCGAGTCGGCAAACCAGATAGCCTTTATATCTACGCAGACAGTAGAAAAACAAAAAAATTGTATATCCACAAGTATTGCAAAATTAAACTTCTATGAAACGTATGCTTTGTTTTATTTCTCATTTCTCATCCATGCAACCGCAATGTGCCACAGCGAAGCGTAAGGGTAGAGCTAGTATGGTATATAAATATTTTTTAACAATTATATATTATTATATATTTTATTAATGAATGAATGAATTGGGTTCAATAAAGTCATAAGCTTCTTTACTTTTGAAACTCGGGTGTGTTGTAAATTACACTGGAAAAAATTTAATTTGTGGCATACATAAATATTTAAAATTATTTAAATAAAATCCTACTTAGCCTAATAAAAATAATTAATTTTTATATAACATTTTTACAGAGAATTTGAATTTAGTGGAACAGTTAAAATCATTTACAGACATGTTACATAGAATTGATAACCTAGTATAACATTATTTTAATTTGTAATACCTTAATCCTTCAACAATATATTTACTTCATATGAGAATATAATACTAATTGTATAATGAATTTTAGTCTTAATACTGTATTAATATTCTAACAATAAATGTAGTCTTTTTTTTAAATTAAATCTATTTATGAACAAAAATAGTATAATTATTTTTTATGTTCTCTATACAAACTGTAAACTATTCCTAGATGAGTAAGTGTTTCTTAAATTACAGCAACAGCTAGAAGATTTTACTACTATGCGACCTATTTTTTTAAAAAAAGCTATTGATACTATTTCAGCATTCAACTTGTCCTGTCATTACTTACGTTCCTTCAAATTTCTTCTAAAATTCATTCCGGACAAATAAATTACTATTTTTAATACGGTTTACCCTGTCTATTGTTAATTTTCATTCAAATTTGTTAAGCAAATTTATAAATATTTAAAAAATTTTTTGATGTTAAAATTCTATTATAGTTTAACGGTATCTTAAGAACACGATTAATTTCTATATTTCTATTATTGCCTAAACATTTTTAATTTAAAAATAAACTATTCTATAACCTGTTGACGCAACTGGCTCAACATATACAACGTTAACATATACAACGAATGAAGACTCATATATTAAATATAAATTTTTAACATTTAAAAACTCTTTGAAGTAGTATAGCTTAAATTTACAAATACAATATTTTACTAATTATAATTTCCGCCGTTCTCTCTTCATAATCCACACCTCTTCAGTAAAGATGTGCTTGTATCCATTAAAATACTTTATTTCATGGCAATTACATTATCATTTTGTACCACAATAATTCGAAAGAGAATTAATTTAAAATGTAAATTTATTGAACATCTCTTCAAAAAACATTCTCTCAAGAATCATTAACAGAAAAAAGTGTTATATATAAGCCATTGGATAGAAAAGTCTCCTTTTTGTATAAAAATTCATGTTTAGTAACTATATTTGCATCGTAATAAATTATTTTATTTTAGGATTAGGTTTGGTAAAATGGTGTCATTAAGAATTAGGAACAACAATGGATGATGTTATAAAATTACTTGTACTCTAAGTAACGCATTTTATGTATATTTATATGTATATATAAATTTGCATTTTTTTTATTTCCTGCCGTATTTATTTATTATTTTTTCAACGCTTTATTTTCAGTATAAGTGATTATTTTGAGAAAACTACCTTTTTTCTTTAATTTTGAAAACGTGCAACTATAAAGAAGTATTCATTTTATACTAGTTATTGGAAACTACGAAAAATCAAACCTAAAAACAATAAGATTTTCGTTAAAGATGAAATATATGAATAGCAAGTTCAGTTTTAGAATAATACAGCCTTAATGGAAATGCGGGTAGAAATTACTACTACAAAAAGAGAACTGTAGAAAATTAGACGAAATTTAAATATGAAGTATCTAGTAGCTTGGGTAACTAATTTATACCAACAGTTTTATTATAATAATACTCTAATAAAAGTAGTATCATTATCATCAATTGTGTTATTTGACATATAATAAATTCAAGATCATGACTGATTGATTCGTAAAATTTTCTCTGATTCTCCGGATTTAAACTATGCATTAGACAGCAGCAACCTTTTTGGAAAACTGTATGTGCTATAACATGTCTTCTATTCACGCATATCTATTATGATGACGGGGGATAGTAATGAGAACACGTTTCCGTTATAACTTAGCTATTGTTTGGTTTGGTCTTAGTTTGGTTTGCCCTCGAACTTTTCACTTAACAACTTTAGTACTTCACATGCTCTTAACTTCACTGAATCACCAGTTTGACAAAGCATTGAAGGTTTTTTTTATTTAATAAATTTAGTATCTTTGATTCTTAATTTAGTGTCTTAACATTGAATTAATTATCAAAGAAATATGGGCAGATTTTATAATTCTTCGGGAGATAGGTATTTTGTAACCAACACTAGTGCAGCATATTAAGCCTACTAACCAATAATACATTCAGTTGCAGGTATTTGATCTGCAACAGACTGCATTTTTTATTGATTCTAATGATCCATCTTGGAGTATACTTTGAGTTACTACAGGAAACCTCATTTCCATCCTAAGAGTTATATTAATTGTGGAAATTTATTAATAAACCTGTTCGGCTAAAATCACATGAAGGTAATTTTTGAACATAGAGCCTTGCGTACGTTAATATTACTATTCTTTTTCTGAGTATACAAAGTTGAATTAGAAATTTTAGTTAAAATTATTATTTAATAACAAAATATTATTTAGTTACGAAGGTTCAATAAAAATAAACGACAAAGAATTATTGTAAAAATTCTTAATATAATTAAAAAATATCGTAAAAAATATACATTTTGTAATTAATTCTATTTTGTTATGTATTGAGATTTGATCCTGCTTTATTTATTGTCCCAATCATTCGTTTAAATTCCTGTTTTTGTAAGCAATCTGATGTTACAAAACTACAGACATTAAAATTTTGAAATGTAATAATTTTTGTAAAGCAATAATGGTACGAAATAACTTTTTTACGATTTCCATATTCATCAATTTCAGGCTGTTTTTTTCTAGTACATTTGCTAACATCCATCCAAGGGGGTTTTCAGTTGGTGTATTTTAAAGGCCGATGATTCCGTTAAGTAAATAAGTATTAAGCAGTACAAAGTTTATGGTGACCGAATCGTTGTTTTTATGGTTTTGGGTTCCATACTTTTAGTAAATTAACATTCGATCAGCATTTCAAGGAAATATTTCAAGGAATATATAACCAAATTAAAAGCAAAACAACGTAGTACATAATATTTTGTTAAATTGTATATAATTTAACCCCCACTGATTCTTATCTTTGTTTTAGCTGATTTTTTCGTTTAGATTTGATCTAAAGTTTTTAAACATAATTTTTTAAACTTTTTGAATATTCTACGATTTTTTTATATAATCTTACATAAGGTATCTGTAATAATGTTTTTTTTTTTTCAGGTAAGGAGAAAATAGCCCTCCAAATTTCTTTTAATGATCTAACTATTATTTAAGTAAGTACTCTAATTATAATTATTACACATTTTCTAAAAAAAAAAAATTCCCATATTTTCCATGGTATATTTATTTCAGTCTATCCCTGGTAACAACAAAGAATATGATTTAGCTGTTTGATAACAACTAATCGGAAGTAAGAAAGCAGAAATCAATAATTATTTCAAGAAAACTATGTTAATATTGAAGAGGATTTTACCACCAGTAATAGATTTTGTATGAATTAAGTTTTTTATGAAATAAAATTTAAATCTCTAATCCTTGTTATGGGTTCTTCTAACTTTCTTCGGTTATACAGAGTATTAACACTTCTGGTTAAAACTACATATATTATTTACAACCATAGATAATTCTACTACTACTAGTTATTAAAGAGGTTTAAGTAATTAGACTAAAAAATGAAGAAAATAATTTATTACTTGAAGTACTTGTAATCACTGAAGCCCAAGCACATTACCTCTTATTTCAGTAAGTTTTAGATACAGATGTTTGTTACACAAGCCTATAATTTCGGTCTTGATCCCTAAAAATGAATTTATAGAACTGTTCAAGATGAAAAAGTAACAACAACTATAATCGTTGCAACTAAAATTGTGAACTGCTGCTCAAAAGATAATGCTTCAAGTAACAATTTCCTTACGAGAAGCTACTGATTGTGTGTGAAGTATTTTATTACATTTTATATTACTAACAACTTTTAATCCAAGTCATAGTAATAGTGGATATTAATTAAACTTCTTAATTTATTATATAGCTTGTCAAAATTAATATTTTTTTTGTTTTTAATTGTAAAAAATACATACAATTCCTGTTAAAAATAGTTGTATTTTAAAAAGTTCTTAAAACCTAGAAAACGATTGGTTTTAAAACTCACAAGTTGGGCGAGAATAAAAGAAAAGATTATTTACAATAAAAATGTAGATTGTAGAGGATTTTGTGATCGTTCTAGTCTTTATTTTAGTTTCTGTAGTATGTAATAAGACATAAGTGTTAGAATATTTTTAATAATTTTGTAGGTATATTCATAGAATTGTTATGAAGGTGGTAACAAACTTCATTCGCGATTCAAAATATAAATTCTTATATGCAGTGATTTTGTGGAAGGATAAATATTTTTTTGAATAAATGAATGCAAAAAATATAACTTCTGAATAAAATTATATAGCATTTATTTGGTTTGCGTGTCTGAAATATGTGTTATTTTATTAAAAAAAACGAGTTAAAATATTTACTCGATAATTCATCTGAGGTCAAATAACCGATGCACTTATGTATTGATATTTTAAATAAATTTAATTTTTTTATATTATATTTAAAAACTCAAATATTTGTTTAGATCAGTGAACAAAATTCCATGAGTTGCATTTCCTCTGTTATTTATTTAAACAAAAATAGATTTTCCATTTTTGTTTTATTGATTTAAACTGAAAACTGCAGACATAATGTAATTGAAATAATTTTTTTTTGTTTACGAACTTTTATGGTTTAATTTCTGTAGGGTTTATAAAATCGTTATGTAGAAGTAAGAGAATATTTTCAAAATATTTGCGTACATTTTAATTTATTAATAATTTTCGATAAAAATTAATTAAAAGTTTTTTTTAATGCATCCAAGTAATATCAACTCTAAGCATTTTTATTGAACTTATTTTAGCATCATCAAACCTAATTTATTTTTCAATTACTCGAAAATCCTTCCAGAATTCTTTTAATTCACCTCTCAGTATGATTGGTGCAAATTTTATTTTTTTGTATAAAAATCAAAAAAATAATGTAATGATAGCGAGATTTAAATTATAAACTAACTTTACAGCTAGATGCCAAAACAGACTTAAAATTGTTTAAATTATTTTTAAAATTCCCTTATAAACAAGGAATTTTTTACTCGTAAAAATATTTGTAATGCAGATAATATAATTTAGCGCTATATCAGAGCTATAGCTGTAGAAGAGAAAGTATTGTAATCGGTCCAATTTCAGCATATTGGGTTTTCACCAGATTTTGACGTTTTGAGACCTAGGGAACCCAGTAAGCAAAAAATCGGATGGAAATTTTCCGAATGTTCGTATGTACGCGTGTGTATTTGGTGTCTCATACCTTATATCTTCAAAACTACTGGACTGATTTTGACCAAATGTGGTCAGATTACTTCTATATATGGGGCATTGATGCCATTAAACTTTTAACTTTAAAGGTCAAGGAAATAAGGCTGTAGAGCAAGGTCACCCTTTGTATTTCGAGATTTCGCCTAATTAAGTTCTTTGTATTCTTAGGCACATTTGTTAATTAAAAAATAATAATATTTTCGACAAAAATATTCTTTGAAAATCGCACCCCCGCCCCAAAAACATGTTCTAAACTTTTAGTGAACTGGATATACTGCGATAATAGTACCCACTGTCACCACAAGGAGCGCTAGTGAAGCACTGACATACAACTGCACAAAAAATTTTATATTTAAATAAAAGTATAAATATTTAAAATTAAGTTGTGTGTGCAAGCTGTGCATCAGAAAAAAGCCACGTGACGGAGAAGTTCTAAAACTCTGTTGTCAGCTGTATTTCTCTCTGTGAAATTTTTCTTTATTGCATACTCATTATTGCGAAAACATTTATTTTTTGTTACAAAAGCAATCGCTGGTTTTTGTACGTATGTTGGTTTGCAGTTGAAATTGTATAATTAATAATAGGTGTTTACTTACCTACTATGTTATATTTTCAGTGGATTTGGACATTTTATTTGCAAAAAAACAACAGAAAAGCAAATTTGTTCGTTAAATTTGGTTTTCCGTTTAGGGTAAAGAATATTCTAAATCTGTTTATATTTAATAAATTAATATGTTTTCGAAAAAATCTATAGAGTTTACCAATCCTTTTGATTTTATATGAAGCTTTTCTTCCGTATGATATCCCGAAAAATATTTAACTGTTTCACTGTAGATTATTTCACGTAAAAGTTCTTTACTCATACCAAACAAAGAAGTGCATTGCCTACTTCTATACGGATAAATTAAAAACTATCCTAACTTCTCTACCGAACTGTTAAGTTATTGCAACTCTTTGAGCTGTTTAAGAATAGTTACAAGTCCTGTCCAAACAGTTCAGTCATTTTTACAACATTTCCAAAAATGAAGCATCCGATTGTCATGAAATCTTTTATAATGCAACGCTCATCATTATATGGATATATTTATGTCTAAGGTGAGTTTAATGTAGAATTAGTATTTTAATATAACTAATTTATTGTTGTTATTATTATTATTAGTTAATATTTTTCCTCAACCTTTTTATTATTTGCTAATCTCTTGATCTTATCTTTTTTTGCATCTGATAACTATAACCCTTCATACTCTATACACTATAATATTTTTACTTAACACTCTTATTTGTACACATTCTTCTAGAACGAAAAAGTTCCTGGACGCCAAGCTAATGCTCTCCAACTATGTTTCTTTTCTTCTGCAAAAATAGTTTGCTATAAAAAGCCTCTCTTTTCCGCACGCTTTCAAAACAGGTTACTTTAAACCGATATCTCTGACAGCATTTAATTTTCAATAGTCAACTAGAATAAATATCAAAAATGGTTCTTTTTTTCTATTTTTATACCTTCCATATTTTATTAATTCACACATTTCCTTTCTACGAGAAACCATCCAAACTTAAATAAATCTGCTAATTAAATCATGTTCAAAAGTAAATTCTGCACGACACTCGATACTATTCACAACTACCAATCTGTTGTTGATTACATTGATAAACATAACTTTTGTTTCATAATATACTATACATGATTTTAATCTGTTTTTTTTTTTTTGATGCTGAAAACGAATATGAACTCAGAATCTTTCTATCATCCACCATTTTTAAAAAATTTCAGTTTGAATTGAAGGATTTTTTCATTTTTCAACGTATAGTTAGCATTTTACGCTCCTCTGTTGTATTTTGTTAGCTGATTTTTATTTAACTTTGTTAACAATATTTGTAAACTATAAATAAATAAAATTACACAAAGTATTAAATCATATCATAGTCACATATTATGACATCATATCTAATACTGAATAGTGAACCTTCATGGACAAGATTAATCATGTCTGTGCAGATCAAAACATGAAGTTGAAAACACAGCTGTGTAGTTTGTATTAAGCACTGGATTTAGGAATGAATTAATTTTGTTGAGTCTTATTGCTGTCTTAAGTTTACTAACAGTGCAGTGTCATAATGCCTCGAAATTGTATAACTGATGTGGATGCCTTTTTTATGTATGTGGTGAGTTTACCGTAAAATCATATAGAAAAACCGTTACACCTTTAATTAAAAATGTAAATCAATTGTGTATTCAGTGTAAAATTCTTGATCAGGATAAGATGTGGGCTCCTCATATAGTATGCACTAATTATTTTGTATTTTTAAGAGGATGGCTGTAAGGTACAAGAAAGCAAGGAAGGCTTTGCCATTTGGTGTACCTGTGGTTTGGCGTGAACCAAAGGATCATGTAACCGATTGTGAACTTTTGTTTAACAAGTGTGTCTGGAATTTCTAAAAAATCTAAACACTGAAAAATATTCCTCACTGCAATCTGCAATCATGCCTGTACCTGATAGTAAAATTATTTCAGTTCCTGAGCCACCTGTGAATGTATGTTTCGAGAGCAGCGATGAAGAACCAGGCAGTACTGAAGAACAAAACAGTGATTTTGATTTTGAATTATCTTCCAATAAGCCTTTTATCACAAGGTGAATTAAATGAATTGTTTAGGTATTTAGATTTATCAAAAAATCAAGCTGAACTGTTCGGATCAAGAATACAAGGTTTGAATTTACTTTAAAAAAATACAAAACTTTCGGGCTTTCGAAGCCGATAAAAAGAACTTTCTCTGTACTTTATTGATGAAAATAATTTGGTTTATTGCGTAAATATTGATTAGTTTATGTTGTACTTGGGACAAGTTCATAAACCTGAGGACTGGCGCCTTTTCATCCATTCGTCCATGTATAGTTTAAAGTGATTCTACTACACAACGTTAACAAATATCCTTCGATACCAATCGTTTAAGGTATTAGTTTGAAAGAGACATATGATGTGATGAAAGACGTTCTTGAAAAAATAAGTTATAAAAAAAAATGGCTTGAACATATGTGATGATTTGAAAGTTATAGCTATTTTGTTAGGTATGCAGTTAAGCTATAATAAATACATGTGTTTTCTTTGCGAATGGGACAGCCGAGTTAGGGATTAACATTATGTTATCAAAGAGTGGAAGAAACTAGACAACACCAAATGGGAAAAAGCTCTGATATCAAGCTAGGACTAATGAAAAATTCTGTAAAAGCAATGAAGAATGATAATCCCGGATTTTTGTACGTCGGCAGAAATTTCCGAATGCAAGTGAAGGAAAAATTAAAGAAGGAATATTTTTTGGTCCTCAAATAAGAGATTTGGTCAGAAATGATGTATTTAACTCAATGTTAAATAATTTAGAAAGTACAGCTTACGCTTCATTTAAAGACGTTTGCAAAAATTTTCTCGTCAAAAAAAAATCCGACAATTACCATGATATTTTTAGCGAACTTCTTACTTCATACAGACCTATGGGATGTAATATGTCTTTGAAAATACATTTCCTCCACTCACATCTGGATTTTTTCACAGACAACCTTGGTGATGTAAGAGTTGAACACAGTGAACGTTTCCACCAAGACATTTCAGTGATGGAAAACCCTATAAAGGGAAATGGAATACTAACATGCTAGCCTATTGCTGTTGGACATTAATTCGGGATGTGCCTAAGGCTATTTCTAAAAGAAAACATCAGCAAAATCATTCTAACATAAGTACGGCCAAGCACAATTATAAATTTTACAGGATTTAACTATATTTTCCCTCAATTTTTTTGAAGTGTAATTTATTTAAAACTAAGGGTGATAAACAATTATATTTACCGATCTGTATTGTACGCAAAAAAGATTTCATGTCAAACTTAGAAAATCAATAAAAATGTTTTTTTGTTTATCAGTGTTGTAATTATATCACATGATGTCCGGATGGTTGAAAAATACAATGAAATATAGGATAGTCTCAGTACTACAAAGTACATATTTAGTCATATTCTAATTAACTAAAATAAATAGGAATTTTGAAAGAAGAGAAACAAAATCTTGCATTCCCACTTAAAGATTTATGATGAAATATTTCAGTTAACATAAAATACATCAGACAAAAAAGCATTTTACTGTTAACCATACAGAAAATAGTATTTGTATCATTTTTCCCAAGTAAACCTAAACGCTATTTGAAAAATTTATGAAAATATATTTTTATATATTGTTACAACTCGATTTTGTTACAAAAAAATAAGATACTTTATAGATTTTTTGGGACAAAGAATGCTCAGTACAATATCTGTATGATTAAGACATTTTAAGACGGTTGTAATGTAATTTATAAAATGAAGGATGACTGTGAATTTCCGGGTATATGCGTCTAAAACCTTCGGTAATATAATAATAAATTTTTGTTTAACCTCCGGGTCCACAGTTAAGCATTTTTTTCGCAAAGGATGAAATGATTGCTTTGTAACGTGTGTAAAAAATGCCATGCCTGACCGGGATTCGAACCCAGGACCTCCGGGTGAAAGGCCAGGACACTACCACTCGTGCCACGGAGGCCGGCAGTTTACTTCCTCTACCTGGAAAATTAATCTTGATTTTAATGTTACAGTTTCTCACATACGATAAGTTTGCTGTTATAAGACTTATGATTATTACTGATGTGTTTATCATGTAAAGATTTTAAGTCAAGACCTATCTTCCTTGATTTAAATTTTTAACTTTTGGCACCAAGCAAAGAATATTACTAACATGTGTTTGTAAATGAAGTTTAGTTTTGGTCGAAGTTTAGTTTTGAAGTTTAGTAGTTTTTGGTCACAGTTCGACCATTCCTGAGATTTATGGTTAAGTGAAACCCAACCACCACAGAACACCTGTACCCACGATCTAGTTTTCAAATCCGAATTAAAGTAATTGCCTTTTCTAGGATTTGAACCATTGTATTACCCTAACACTTTATTTTATAAAATAGGCTTCTGGAAGTATTACATTACACGTTTAGAATTTTTTTTTTATTTTTTGCTAGATATGGTCACATAAGCTTGAAGCTTGTGCGTGGGAAATTGAATTTTGTAGCGTATGTAAAATGGCATGCCTGACCGATATTCGAACCCGGGACCTCCGGATGAAAGGCCGAGATGCTACCACCGCCATGGAGATCAGCGGAGAATTGATTATTAAAGAATTAATTATTCTTTTAAGTTTTTTTGTTGATTTACTGTCTAAAAAGTGAAATTAATGGAAATAAGCAACATCTTTGTTTCACTGTTTTAAAATTGTTCTCTTTATTATTTTTTTTTTTTTTACTTTAGCTGGTTCATTTTAATATCAATTTTACGCAGATATTTTATTTATATATTTTTCTTAGTTGTTGATTCTTCCTTCATCATCATCACGTTTTCACACTTTCTGCGCTTAACATCAGTTCTAACCTCTTCCGTCATTTCTATCGAGCCTTTACTTTGAGGAAGGGTTTTTCCATTTAATCTAATACTTGCTTTCCTCTTTTTTAATTATTTCCTTTTTTTTAAATTTATCCATTTATTTTCAATCGTTTCAGTAATTTTAGAAAAAATTTATTGATGTTACAATATAATTTTAATTTATTAATATTTTTGTTCGATTTTTAAAATTCTGCCATTTTCTGCTCTTAGTAATTCTCTTTCGTGTGGCTTATTATTGATTATTCTGCCTTTATTCTCTGTTTATTTTCATAATTCCTTCATCTTGAAAGTATCTTTATCATATTAAATCGTGACTGAAATCTATATCTGCTTTGTGCTAATAAAATTCTTTATACTTGATTGAATAATTATTTTTTCGTACAGTTTTTCTAACATTTCACATAATTCTCTGATGATAATATCTGTGAAACAGATCTGTAGGATTATCGTCAGTTGATGTTTTAAATATATCCTAAATAGTTCGTGCTCTATGCTCCTTTTTACGACTTATCTTAATCTGCCTTCTTAGAAATCCTATTTTTTCTACTTTTGCGAATCATTTACTTGATTTGCAAAAGTAAAGGATACTCTTACATCTTACGTCACTTATTCCAGTATCTTATCTTAACTTATAAGTATCTTGTTTCAATTATTAAATATATCACTATCACTATTGTTTAAAGTAAAAATGTGGGATACCAGAATGAGAAACTTTTACTTATATTCCCATTCCAAGTTAAGAATGCTACTTCGATAATTAATAATGACTCTGAATCATTGTCGTCCATGATTCCAATATTTAAGCCATTCTCTTCATCTGGAAATCAAATTGAAGGCAGTTTCGTCTTCTCGCAGTTTACCCTCATACTATGCAAACATTTAGCAGAATATTATAGTTATAACTTCTTGAATAGTGCATTTGCAGTTGTATGCCTATTGTTATCATCCTACGCAAAGCCTATTGAATGAATAAGCTATAAGCTTTTGTTTTTGTGATAAGTATCTTTTGGTTAGCACTTAACGTAACTACTGAAAGATTTGCTGTTCCTTTTTTGACTGACTAACCACAAGTTTTATCCTTTGAGTGACGGTTTAGGTAAACGGGTTACAATTCAGTTAGAGATTTTCACTTAAAACAATCCCGAAATTGGCTATGGGTTTTTTTAAGGAACCGTATATTTGTATGAGTTTTTACTTTATTGTGAGAGGCTGTTTTATTTCCGGAGAAGGAGTTTTTGTTGTACTGTGTCTCTTATAGTAGTTGGTTGATCTTTAATGATGTATCTAATTATTTTTCAGAAGTCCCTCACATCACAAAAATTTTACTCTAGGCCGGGCTTTAGTTGTTTTCCTTCAACCATCTCTGGGAAGTATATCATCGGGGATGCTCTTAGTTGTAATATATTTTTTCCCCTATTCCTTCACTTCTTCCCTGCTTCGTTTAATCTACTTGCTCTATCCTATTTACAGCCACTATTATTCCTAAGGAAGAATAGTAGCTGTAATAGTCTTCTTCTTTAGGAAAAATAGCTCTTTATTAATACTATTGAATATTTCCTCTTGTTCGGATCATCTAATTCCGATTTTGTCTATTTTTCTTTTAATTAGCTTTTTATTTTTTATTACGCATTTAAGTTTGATAGTTAATTGATGAATATATTTTTCACTGATTTGCTGCTTCTCCCTCAAAAAAAAACAAACTATTTTAAGACGGAGTTGACTATCTGTAGACTGATATATAAATGCTACCGAGGTAATTTTTTTTCCCAACTGAGGGCTTTCGAGAAGCTTTTCGGGTCGTATGTTTCCACCACTTACGATTTTCCAAACTTTTGAACCCTTTTTCTTAATATTTAAGGTTGGTTTTCCATTTTTAAGGTTGGTTGTCCATGCAGGAAATGCCGGAACCAAAAGAACCACTGAATCATTGATGTGATTTTGTGGGAAGGAGTGATTGCGGACCGATTTGGTGGCAATGTTGTTGACGCTCGTATATGGTGGCTATAATACTTGCCTAAAAATTGAAGATCAGTCATGTAAAGGCAAGATTCACATCACTTTTTAAAAATAAACACACAAACGCAAATAAAATTACTAGATATTATGATTCCTACCGGTAGCTAAAAATGGTTTTCCTCATGTAAAATTTTAAAAAAATTTTGAGGTTAATGAAAATATTTTTACTTGGAATTATACAATGTTCATTAGAACAAAGTAGTAATTAAATGCTCGACTAAATTCAGTACGTATGTGTATATGTACAATATATGAACAATATATGTACAATATATGAAAAAATTATATATTTATATTATTATATTATAATGTAAATATTTTATTAAATATAAAATTACAAAAAAAATAAGAGGTGAAAGCCAATAAAAACGAGAATACAATGATTTTTTTTTAAATTTATGTTTAGCTTTTCAAAGTACAGAAAGTTGATATAATATGATGTAAGTTCTATTTTATCATCTTTCTTTTATATAAAATATCTTTTAAAAGTAATTTTTCTTTATTTAAAACAGTAAAACATAAATTTATATGTCCTACTGAAACTACTTGCCAGCTACAGCTGAACTCATTAAATTATAATTTAATTGCTTATTATAAATAATTACTTCAGCTTTTTTCAAAAGAAGTATATGTAATAAATGTCTTTACCGGATTTCCAAAGAAATTGGAAATCGCTACTGCATCCCATCATGTTTATGTACATATGTATGTATGTATGTAAAAGATCTTTATGTTCCCTCTACAAATCTTTGCCGATTTAAAACTTAGTATGGTGGTTTAAACCTATTGGGAACAGTGCCCTGCTGATTTTCCAGTTAATCGGTTCACAGGAACCTGAAATAAAGCGTAAATACGGAGTTTTTGGGTACAGTTTCAAATATTTCCTCCTACTGAGCGCAATTTTTAATCGATTTTTATGTAACCTAGTAGAAAAAAACTGTTGTTGCTTTTCAAACAAATCGGTTTACAGGAACTGGAGTTTGAGACGAAAAAGCTGGGTTATTGGGTACATTTTAAAAGTTAACTGAAACCGGATATTTTCTTTCTGATGCACTTACTGCGTCAAAGTTTTTGTAATATTTGTTGCATGTATTTTCTAAGCTCGAGAAAGGTTGTAAATGCATATCGATAAAATTACATTAGATTGTAACATTTCGTGATTTGAAGATTTTTATTGTTACAAATCTTGTGGATAAAATAAAAGTAGATTTCAACAGAAATAATTATTGATTTAAGGAGCAACTAAGATTTTAAACCGTCCCCTTTATTGATAACGAAGCCAGGAAATTGACTAATAACAAATAAATGATGAACGTTCTATTAAATTGACAGATGTAAACTATAAATTACATCGACTGTGAATCTATGAATATGTGTACGAGTGCATCAGGAAGTTGTTTCGGAACTTTCAAAACCTATTTTACTGGTTGAAAATAATGGAAAAAGTTCATATAAATATATGTCCCATAGTGCTTCGTTTGTGAGTTACGGCCAGTGAAAGATTACACTCAAATTTCAACTTCTTCGGTAAAATGAGGTCGAAATTTTTAAGAAGTTGATTAAAGGGAAAGATTAGTGATCTTTTATGGTTTAAAACCTGATAATCGAATAAAGTAGGTCCCAGAACCCTATCTGCATTATGTTTTAGTAAATATTGGGTGAAAACCAATAAACTGGAGTAAAAAACCCTGTTAATTATGACGTGCAATAAATTTGTTAAATTAATAATAATGACATAAAACCTTTAAGCAAAACATACAGAAAATTTAATTTTGAACAAAATGGTTTAAGATTTGAATAAAATAAGAAAAGTTAGAAAAATTCGAATTTTATTTAGAATCAGTAAAGTTTTTGTCAGAAAAAGTATTTATTTAATGGAAAAAAATCCGAATTCTTTTTTGGTGAAGTGAAAGAATTGTAACATAAAGATTTACTGATAAAAAAAAATTGCACACAATTGTAATATTAAAATTACCTAGATAATTTTTTTTTTTTGTTAATGACAGAGATACAATAAACTGTTTGGAAATTATTATTTCAGAGTTGCGAATTAAATATCAACAGCTGATAAACAATTTGGAATATTAGTGTTTAATCATTTTGTAAGGCACATTAAGTATATAGGGTACAGTGAACTGTGCTTTCGTTGAATTTTTTTCTTGAATTTTCTGTTTTTTTTTTAATTTTCTTTCGGTCTTTCTTGAATTTTTTGTTTGAACCTGATCGGTTTTTGCATCGAAGTAATGCCGTACAAAAATACGCTGATACGGTATTCATTTTGATTGTGTGTAATAGTAATGCAACAACTGCTGCAGTAGAATATGATTTACGTTTACTGAATCAAAGGATTCCAGATCCCAAAACAATTAGTGGCACTTTTTGGAATCTTCAGGAAACAGGTTCACTAACTTGTATTCGTACCAACTTCGAACCATTTATCCAACAGGATGTTGTTATTGATGAAATTATTATAAATACAGTTCAGTGCAGTTCAGGCATAAGTACCGAATTGGAATTTGGCATTCGCCAAATTGGAGGACACTTATAGAAAACAAGTTTAATTCTTGTCCTAAAAAGCCAACATCTACACCTAGGAGACGGTCCACTTCACTTGGAATTCTGCAACTGATAAATACAGATCGAAAAGTCTACAATTATGTTTTATTTACCGTGAAGGCGGTAAACATAATGAAAATATGCGCTATTTCCATTATTTTCACGAGTAAAGTAGTTATGAAAGTACGAGGAGAACTTCGAGATACACTTTGTATATGTAAACATAGTAATTCAGGAAAAATGTAACAAAATTTCAGGATACTTTCTGTAGGTGAAAATAAAAAGAAAGTACATATAAAATACATTCGAAAACGCTTCGTTTGCGAGTATCACTTGGCGAAAATTTCGCCCTGATGTGCCCTTCGATAAAAGTAAGTGTTACGTTCCACTTTGCCGTCAGGTGCTGCTACCTAGCAAGGGCAAGAGTCCCCGCGGCAAGCTTGGTCAGGCGATCTGATCTGCCTGGTCCTACGTCATAATGCCGCATGGAGTGGTCATTACGAGGTAGTGACTTATTCATTCGGCGCTCGAATCTGATCCAAGGTGGTCACAACATACACTTAGTCCGGATGGACTCCATTCTTTGTTTAGATGAACGTTAGCTTTAATGTTGTATTTAATTTTATATTTTTTTTATTTTTGTATGTCAAGTTATACGTTACGTTACAATTCATTTCATTAACTGTCAAGACGACAATTCATTAAACCATTATTCAACAAGCAACAAGGCGTTGTCTTCATTCATCACCTATGAACATACAGTCCAACCTCGCTCTAAAATCTACAACGTGTTCACGGTCTTCAGGCGAGATCGTTCATAACAGTAAGGAATAAATTTATTCGTTTTATATGAAATATGAACTGAAAAATTAAAAAACCGAAAATGTATTTTTAATAGTTTTTGACAAATTAGCTGTAAAAGACAAAACATCGGGGTCAAAAAACGCACAATTTTATATTTGCGTAAATAAGTTGGTAAATGGCTAATAAACACAGACATTTTAAAGAAAATTTTTAGATAATTTAATTCTGACAAAAATAGTATGAATAAAGTACACAGAAACTAAATAAAAATTTAAGAATATTAAAGTTTATTAAAAACAAAAAATATCAAAATGTGAAAGTTTTTAAATAGTCTTAAAGGAAATAAAATTTCCAATATTGCAAAAATTTAAATATTTAAAAACAATAAACAATCAATATTAAGAAACAGATTAAAACTCAAACAAAACAACACAGTTCAGTAAAATAATTCATTAGGTATCTATAAATATAATTAAAAATTAATTGCAATACTAACTACTGACTTCAACAATTAAGCTTTTAAATATACAATTTTTTTTTTATTATTATTTTCCTAATGTGTACATTACAATCTGTTTAACTAGTAAACAACCCCTCACTGCCGAGTGAGATGAAGATGATATGTATGACATATAATGAAGTATAGTCATTACAGTTTAGGCCGACCATTCCTGAGACGTGTGGTTAATTGAACCCCAACCACCAAAGTAAACCAACCAATATATATATATATACAAGGGTATGTTAAATGAACACTTGAAAAATTTATATCTTGATGATTTCCGAAAAAAGATTTTGATAAATTTAACTTTGTAGAATTTTAAATTTGTATGGAGAAATTTTTGAATATTTAACGCATGGTATTAGGACTAATTTTAAAATTCTATACAATTTAAATGACATTTTTGTCAGCGATGATTTCAGAATAAATTACTTTTTAAGCATTGACTCCGTAGACTTACCGTTTTAAAAATGGCGGATCAATTTAAGTAATGGGACTAAACTTATTTGAAAGTCTAGAAAATAAACATTTAATTTCATAGGGAAAAGTTTTTCATTCAAAAGAATCTATACGGCATATTTTGCAGCTCGTTTTAGACAACTAATTTTAAACACATATCTTATCTTCGTCAAGAATTACTTTTAATCTTAAATAAACGGTTCGTTTGAAAAAAAATTTTCTTTTTTTTTGTTAAATTTATTATGATTATTCAGTCTTCAGCAAAAGTTTATTTTAATAACTATTGTGTATACATTTTAATGACTATAAAAAACTTTAAAAGAATTTTTTTCTTTCCTGTAAAATGAGAGGTGTTGCATCCATTTATCATAAGTGTAAAATGCCATTTTGTTTACCATAGGAATTAAAGAGCAAGCTACTTTATAATTTTAATAAACGGGATAATTTAAATATTTAAAAGAAAATTACGTTTCGTTCCATGACATTCGTTCGTTTTGTTACATGATATTACAATCATGTAACAAAACATTATAAATATGAACAAAATTTGCGATAATATTAACTAAAATAAAAATAAATACAACATGCAAGCTATATGACCTGCCAATAACTATTTTCATTATTCCGGCTAACATTTTGTATTAGTATCTGAATATAGTTAAATTTTAGAATTTTCATTAAAATTGTTTCTTTTCTAATTTTCGGTCAAGAGAGAAATCAGCCAAGACTGCGGAGCAGCTTGTTAGGTAGGCTATTCGATGAGTTCCTATCGTTCGATCGGTTGATTAGCCAGAAACCTATCCCGGGTATATTATTAATATGATACAGGTTTAGCTTCCTTTAACTGAGAAGGCATGGTGAATGTCAAGGGTAAATTATTTAGGATAATAAATATAGTTCTTCCATTGAAAAAATAAACAATTTAATTTCCTAGCCAAAAAAGCATCGTAATCCAAGAAATTAAACATATAATAATCTTTTTTGTTGTTAGGGTGTAATGCTTTCTGAAATGTAATTCCACTCTGACACATTTTTTATTATGCATGAAAAATGTAGGAATATACTTGTATAAATTTTATCTTTAAGCATATCATCAATAATAAATTATTATGATTATTGTTTCTCAATAAAATTCAACATAAAAAGAATACAACTGAACATAAAAAAAAATGTTAGAGCCGATCAAAGAAAATAAGCTGCTGCTGCTGCAAAAAAAAAAAAAACAATAATAGATAATAATAAATGCGAAAATTTACTACGGCTACCAGTTGATAGTAGTAGATGATTGTGTGCGTATTTTTATGAGGTTGTGTTTGTTGGGGAGGCAAAAAATATATAAATAAATTTTAATAGTTCGGGTATGTACATAACAAAAACAGTAAATAGTTCATTGTTCGTAAACAAAAAGAAATTGAATGGAAAGAAGAAGAGATAGTGAGACGAAATTTAGAGAAAGAAAATGATGGAGTGAAGTAGAAATGGGAGATATAAAGTGCGATGTGGAAGGGTAAAGACATAACCTGCTCTATTGAGTGCTTAACGAAATACTCTTCTGGCCTCGTCACAGAACATTTGAGAAGCAATAAACTCAACTACTGAGTTTGGAGTTGTTCTCAAGCCACTCTAACTGCCGTGCTATGCCGACGATATTTTCAGCAAATGTTTGGTCTAGCACTTTAAACCAGACGAATGAGTTAAGTAAGCTAACTGTCCGTAAAGGAATACAAAAGCTTATGTTAAGCACTTTTATACAAATAAAATATAGATATGTGAATCTAATTACTGTTATTTTTATAAAAAATAAAACGGTAACGTTTTTTCTCAAAACTGCATGTAATTAATAGCAATATTATTTAATCGATAGATGTTGTAACTTGTAGATGTACTTTAAACTGCAGTTTACAGTTAATTGCACCTGATTCTTCGTTTTAAACCAACACATATTGCTGGAATTAGAAAGACTTATATTTTGGCCTATTATCTGTAAAACATGAAGATTATTCAAATATTCTTCACGTTGAATTTAAAATAAGGGATATGATAAGGAAAGGTATATTAACATCAGTGAATTACCGTCATTTTAAAATTAAATAATATATGTATTCCGATCCGGGAACTAATACAGAGTGAGCAACATAAAACCAAATCTATAATGAAACCGCTACCCAACATATTTTATGAAAGACTCTCACACAACTAGCGCGACTATTGAAAGTATATGTTACTACTGATTGTTGCTGCCGTTTGTCAGGTGGTTGCGACTCAGTTCAAGATACGTTTTGTTGCAGTGCAGTATTGTGACTGTAGTTGTATTTGTGTAAAATGCCTTATTAAATCAAGGAGAGGATAGCTATAGTTGAGGCCTATATTCGTTCTGGATCGTTTGAACAATCACGTCAAGTATTCTAGAAACATTTCCGAATGCCTGAATCCCAGCGAAGGGTAGCATACACGATTTATTTAAAAAATGGCGTAGGTTCGGTTTCAAATGCAAAACGAAACCTTCCGTTAGGACTCCAAAAGACATTACCGATATTGAAAGGATAATTATTGCCAGTCCATAAAAATCAGTAAGCAAGTTATCCCAACAATATGGTGTTAAATACACATCTTGTCGCAAAATTCTTCATGAATTAAAATTGAAACCATACCGTGTTACAACCGTGCAACAACTGAAGGAGACAGACAACGAGCTGTCTCCAGAGGATGATCTCCACGGTCCCCAGAGTTGTCTACTTGCGATTTTTTCCTTTGGAGCTTATGCTTCCAAAGGAGAGAGTTTATGCATCTAATCCCAGAATATTGATGAAGTGAACGTGAGCATTTAACTAGAAATCAACGCAATTGACAACAGCGTTTTTCATCAGACAACTCTCAATGTGATCAGTGGAACACAAAGCATCGATGACCAGGGTGATAATTTTGAACGTCTTTTCTAATAAAAAGGTAAATAAATGCAACATTTAAATTACATTTTAGGTTTTACTTATTTAATTTATTCGTATCATTCACAAAATGTCATCCCAACATAACCTACCGATTCTGCAGCGGTTAGGTTACCGGTTCGGTTTTGTGTTGCTCAATCTGTGTAAACAAGTTTTATAGGACTGTTAGAAATAAAATTACATTTAAATTATTAGTACTAAAGTTTAAATTATAAGGAAAATAATTGCAAAAAATTAAACTTTTTTTTTGCATTAACAATGCCATTTTTTGTTGAGTTAATACCCATATAGGTCTCTATATGATTTTCTTTTCATGTTAAATATGGATAATGCATTCTGTCAAAAACTCTTTTTATAAATATTTTATTTACACAAACGCGCACGCGCATACACACACACACACACATACACACACACACATACACATATATATATCATAGTTATAAATATATTTACAGGCTTTTCTTTGTTACTTTGGCTTTAAACCCATAAAAGTTAAGTCAACTATGAAAAATGCAGGCAGCTTTCAAATGATTCCATAGTGAATAAAACATATTTGCCACATTTAATCTAAAATTGCTATTCATTTCTTTTCATTTTTTATTAAAATTTCTTTGAATGGAAGCCAAAAAACGATAAAATTGACGATTTTTTTTTTTATTTTACGTTTTTAGAAAAAAAAAATCATGTAATTGGTATTTCCATTTATAGAAATATTGATGATTATGAAAAACCAAAATGAAAGTTACTAACATATTACCTTTTTTGTTTTTTATACTTTTTTTCTCTATATTCGAACGAATGTAATAATTTGGTTTCTTCGTTTTAGTGATTCCAGTATCAGTAACACCATATCGTGTAACTTCTATACAAAACAATCGGTTGTAACCTTTGGTATTGACCCAGGGCTTATGCGCTCTTGAATTATATCATCAAAAAATATTTTTTCTGGCAAAAATTCGATCACAATAGTGAAACTTTTAAACAACTTAAGGTCTTTCGAAATGATTCTTTATTAATATTTAATTTGCAGTCTTATCGATATAGTTTTTTTAACTCTTTTATAAAAACGTTTTTTCTCATTTAAATCAATTTTAAATATATTTCCTGTTATATATCCTGTTTTTCAAATAAAACTTTAAAAACTCATTTCATTGTGGTCTTATTTAAATATTATTTTTTCATATAAAATGATTTTAAATAAGTGAAATTATTCTAGTTGTATTTCTGTGAGAAAACCATTGCAGGGCGTAAGGTTTAAAATAACATTCCGTCACTTTTAGCCATGATAATATTCCTTATTTTTTTTTTTTAACAGAGGAATGCAAAAATATCGGAAGGCTTTCATATCCCACGTTTACGAGCTTACCGGTAAATTTATGCAAGGTTGCTCTACATTTTTATTTTGAAATTTGAATATTTATAACTAACCAAGCAAATCTGTGTTTGTACTAGATAACATAGATAAATTATTCTTTTATTTTAAATAATAAATATGAATGAATGCGATTTGATTGATCATTGCCTGAAACTGACTATTTGACGTACTTTTACAAAATAAACAGTGACAGATAAACGTATTTGAATCCACTCGAACTAGATAACTTTTTCTACTGAGTCTTATATGACAATTGAGTCTTCTATCTGTTTTCACTTTCTGAACGCGAAAGCGATCTATGGATACTACCGAAGAAAACCCAAAGAAAATCATTGAAAATGTTTCCAAAAAGATCTTGGTAGTCAGGGAGAAAAATATTTATTTATTCAACTTAATGAACTTATATTACCGGTAAACATATAAAATATCTAAAACAATGTATTTCATTTATTATGATGTAATATGAATTTCGGTAAAAATATTTAAATGCAGTATTTTGATTTCTTTTAGTACTATTAATTTGTAAATGATCACATTGAAAAATATCTATGTGATTAATAAGAGCGATCAGATCGTTAGTGCAATAAAATATACATAGAAGAAACGGAAACTCAAGGACGTAAAATGGCAGGGTGTATTTGTGAAGGTTTAAGCACATCAGGGAAAAGTAATTTATCTTCTTTTGAAAGCGTCTGTCTTGTTACATGTCAACAACAAACAGTTATCTGATTATTTTTTCTTCTATCCTTTGAATAAATAATCCCGTAAAAATATCATTCAATAAAATTATAATTCACCTAACGTATTCTGATCTATCGATGTTACAGGAAGATGTCTACTAATAACATGCAGTTCAATAGGTAATAAAAAAAAAAAGAAAATATCGATAAGCGCAAAAGAATAAAATAAGTTCAATATTTTTATTACGGAAAGAACTCAAATATAAAAATTATTTTTTTTGTTTGCACAAAAGACAATATGTAAAGGGTATGTGTATGAAGAAGTGGAAAAGTTTCATCTTCTTTTTCGTATATGAAAGGTAGGTACGCGAAAACATCTCCACCTATGGAAATCCTTACACATGAACACACAGAGTTAATTTCTTTAACTTAAATGAAAATAAATTAAAAATGAGTAGAGCATCTGACTTAAAGATAAATATTTTATTACGTTATGATTTGAAAAATAAAATCTTTTTTCAAGATCTAAATTTAAAATATTAATAACTAAAAATACATTAAGGAACGAACATTAATAATTAGAAAATAGATTTATGGTTTGCATTCAAGTTTAATAATAAGTAAAGATATTAAATTTTTAACTGCCAAGATTGTAGAAAGGTTGGCTATTATAAAGGTTGGGAGAGGAGGGATGCTGCGTTTGGCATTAATGAATTTCATCTAACCCTTCTCGCCTAGCTAAATATTAAAGAGGATTGAAAATTTTTACAGTCCTATCAGTGCTTTTGACTTAATTATATGAATCTCACAAGGTGCACTTTTATTAAAGGAATAATGAAAATTCAATACTGAGAAACATTTAATATCTTTTTTTTTTGTTTTTAAAATAATTAATTTTTCAACCAGAATGTTTTATATTGAAATAACAAATGAGATGTTCAATCCAAAACGCACGGGCTAAATCAACCGTAAAAACATATTAAAATCTTTTTTTTTTTTTTTTTAATAGAAAATGCACTTATTATAATTAAACACTCCTTGAAATGAAATAATTTCACAAAATGCTATACGTCTTTATTGGGAATACCCTGTTTGTAAATATGTTACTTTCAAAACCTAGTCTAAACAAATGTAATACTATATAAACTTAAGACTAGGGAATTTCTGATATGCAGTCTCGTCTGTAGGCAGTCAGTAAATATGTTACTTTCGATCTACGCTTTGATCGAAGAAAACATTCAACCAACTTTAAGTTTTTTTCAAAAAGTAAAGCAATTCATATATGTATTTGTTGGGTATGTTGTTTAAAAACATAATTGTTAATGTAAACTGGAAATGAATCTACTTATTGGATTAATATTTCGAATTGATTTTTTAACAACAAATTAATTATATCGACTACAGAATTGATTCAAGTAAAAGAGTAAAAACATTTCAAGTGTCTTGCAAAAATAATAAAAAACCTGAATTTAGTAGAAAAAATATATATATAAACTTAGCTTTTGAAGTTTATAATTTATAATAGCAAATATTAATTAAATAATTACAGACGAAAGTTTCAAGGAATACCAAATTTCTGAAATCTGGACTACTTATTCCCGCATAAAATCACAGAACAAGTGTTGTATGACTATATTCTCTTATCAAGTCGTTAGAGGTTATTTAACATTTTAACGGAATTGTTGACTTGCATTAATAGGTATAATAATTCATTTCACGTTTTGGTCACTTCTTGTTTTTCAATGCTTAAATATACTTTCAGAAGGTAAAAAGTTATGTTGAGATAATCTTGAAAAAAGCACTATTACTGTTAGCATTTTTATTATACTAATTTAAATTAGTATAATTTTTCATAAGTAAGTAAGTAATTTTAATTAGTATGTAAGTTAGTAATTTTATCCTTCGTAAGTGGGTTATAAAACTGAGGCTATTATTTCTTTTCAAGTAAAAGAAGAATACTTTATTTCATTAACTTCTAAAATGCGTTCAATTAATCAAAGGAATTTAATCATTATTAAAAAATACGACTAATAATTTCCCTTTTAATTTTCCATTAACCTTAGAACAAAAAATTTTTCATTAGTAATAGGAAACTATAAATCTTAAAGTTATCGAGAAGATTAATTTCGGTTTCAGTTAACAAATATACTGATATAATATGCTAATTAATACTAATATTCTCGTACACGTGGCTTTCCGTGATATAGCCACAAAGTGGCTATAAACTGATGTGGAAGTTTATAATTCCAAATTTATTATACACACAAATGTTTGTATAATAAATGTAAAATATTATATGAAATACAATCTGTGAATTTAACCTAATAATTTTATTGATATCGTAATTAATTCTCCTATTTGGTTTATTCTTTATTGAATATTGTCTTTTGTGGGTTAAAACTACAAATGTTTTACTACTTATTATTTGGAATTGTTGTGATTGGTTTTTGTATGTTAACTTTCGAGATTGCTTTTTTTTGTTTATTCTGAAGAGAATAAACAAAATTTACTGAAGAGTAAATTTACATTTTATAATTAAAACTTTTTGAATAATATATTATTTCTTCAGCAGGAGATAAACACTAACATTATTAAGCTAATAATATTGAAATCTGTAAAAACTACAAAATTTAGTATTAATACTCCTTATTTTTCAATAAAAAAAAATTATCTAGTACTGCTCATTTTCTTTTAATATTTATATTCCATTAAATATTTCAAAATCAGATAAACTCAGCTAGGATATAATATGGTAAAATTTCTTTAGTAGTTTTATTTTTATACGAGTATATAAGATGTAAACAAGAATTGTCCCGTGTTTTAGTTCGCCTTTTTTTGCAAGTATATTATTATTGCAGACTCGAATTAAAAAAAAAAAAAAAAAAAATTAATCCAGTTTTACCTATTTCTCTTAAATTTATTTATATTCTGTTCATTAGTTTTCGATTTTTTTTCTCCTTTATTTACCCCGATCCCGTAGTCGGAACAGCATTTAAGCATAACTCAGCTATGGGGGGGGGGGAGTACAATTGCTTCAAAAACTACCTCGAGAGAACACAAGGTCCCGTCCAGGTAGCCGGGACTTGGTCTTGCAGTACATGCCACACCTCTAATGAGAAGACCCAAAGGGGTACCCTCACCGGCTCCGATCTTAATGCCTTTCACTAATGGGGAACCCCTAAGAGGATTCTCCACCAGGACTGCGGTGTTACATTCCTTCCCACAGATATCCCACAGATTCTGCGCTTCCCACAGATTCTGCAAAAGATTTCCCGTCCAATCATTGATGGTGGAACGCCGAAGCCCCCCACCACTCGTGAACGGGGCTGTCCGCCACAAACACCCATCTGCATTGAGCAGGTGCCGCAAATTCATGTCACAGGTGAAGCCCTGAATCCCCTCCCCAAGGGTGCATGTCCATGCAACCGACAGGAAGGACATCGAGCCTATCGCCGGCAGTCATTCCGTAGATGACTGACCTCACCAAAGGTGAAACAGTGGCTACTACGATCTGGCCCGGAAATTGACCCTATGGTCTGGCTTCCAGCAGCGAAAACAAAGATCGTCAAACGAATGTCTCATAATCCTACAAGCCAACTATCCAATAAGGATAAGTTCACCAGCCAATAATTTATCCGCAAGGATGCGAGGCACAGCCAGCGTGACCACCTGTGTCGAATAATAGGCTGATCGCATGGACATAACTTCGAACGACACTGACTCCCCTGTAATTTTGCAAAACTCCGTAATGAAATCATTCTGAGTGGTCACATCTACATCCTCAATAAGAATGTGGACCTTCCTACCACCCCTCTCTGTCAGAGCCCAAGACCTTCGTAGAAATATACTTGCTTATCAGTTCAGCAGTACCACTATCGGCCCACATCTGAATGTGGAGGTCTTCACTTTGTCTCTTACGCGCGGAGAGGATCCAGACTTCAACTGGTGACACAGATCCTTTCACTGAGCGAAGGAGGTCAGCGTAAGTTTTCCCTTCCGCTTTGACTTCCACTGTCGTGGTCGGCGGGCCTACCGGGCGTTTTCTGCCGACATCCTTCTGTATGAACATTAACAGGTTAAATTGTTTCTTCCCGACCCGTCAACTAAAATATTCAATTATGCGGCGCAAAAGTTGCCCAACTTACGCCGATGGTCCTGAAAAACGCACCGCTCGACTGTGCCCATCCTACATTAGCTGAGGAACCGACCGACAGAAAATGGAAGCCACCTCACGGTCCCCAGCCACGGAGTTAATTATTAAGACGTAATTAGTACACTCAAGGTCAATTTTGGAACCATCGCCGTTCCCGCACAAGTCTCGAGCCGATAACTGTACAATAAGGACTTGGCCCACCGACGGTTCACCCGAACGCCCCAGGTCCCCAATCCATGGTGTTTTACGAAATACCGGAGTGTGATTTATATAGTAGATCCCACCCCTCAGATCAATTATCCATGCAAACCCAGTACCGTATTCTACTCCACCGGTGCTCTCCACCAAGATTGAAGACTGTAAAACATCCTAAGGCTAGCCGTGAAGAACCAGTTTCCCAAGGTAATCGTCAGCAACACCATCTTCAATCATTCGACGGCGCTCCGCACAATACCAGGATACAGTCCGGTCAAGACCAGCGACTGGGGTCTGCAAAGCCATCTCCGTGGCAATGAGATGTGTTTAGGTGGCCTCTTCTACCGTATCCGGCCGAGTTGATTGTCCTTCCTGATGCTCTACGATTATTTCATCAACAACATCTTGAAACATCCTCATCATACAAACAGAGGCATCCATACGTTCGGAACACTCCTTGATTTCTACTTTTGTTTTCGTATGCTGCCGCACAAGCAAGCTTAACTACCTAACCTGATTTAACACAAACGGCATGTTATTAATAAAACATCTCTTCCGGAGTTTAAGGGTCTTTGCACTACCAGCATTCCTCTTCCCCTCCGACTCACCCTCCGCCATGTGGGAGACGTCCTGGAATGACCTACACTTCTTTAATTCAGAGGCCTGAGGAATACAAGGAACCCCTATCACCAGCCTTGACTTCTTTGTTTCTTCAGAAACCGGTGGAGAAAGGCGCAATCTCCGTTTCCCAGATATTTTCGGAATATCCTGCCTCACTTCCATTTCATCGTCAAACCTTATTGAAAGAGGTAAGAAGTCCTTCTCAAGGCCACTACCAACTGCGAATCCTGCAGTGGGTAAAACCGGCAAAGCGACAGCCTGATCCCGCCGGCGAGCCGAGGTGTCTTTCTTCTTGGTTTCTCTGCTTCTTTCCATCAGTCCCTTCTCAAACTGAAATTCCGCAATCTCCATTTCCGCCACTGTATCAATTCTGCTGCTGTCCGAGGGAACCTCACGCACCACAATCCTCTTCAGCAGGTAGGGACGCGCCCCCGAACTGATCTGACTCGGCCAACAACAACAAAAAATACATTGAAGAAAAGTAATCTAAAATGAAGAAAACATAACAAACAAATGTAAACAAACTGAAAAAATTAATACTAATAGCTGTGTAACCATGCAAACAGTCCTCGGTTACCGTAGGTAAACACTAGAAAATAAAATTGGAAACAAACAAAAACGAAATAAAACGCCTAACAGTAACATAAAACAACAAAAGTAATTAAAAAACGAAAAAAATAACATCTAAATTATAATATATTATAGGAAAACTGCAGAAATACGGAGCGGAAAAAAACACGTCCGAACACAGTTTGTAAAAAACACGTAATTGTGTATTACTTACATTTAAAAAATATCCATAACAAACCTTTCCAATAAAGTACAAGAGCTAACATAATATTAGATTATGAATATTGTAATTTTAAATTATTTTTAGATTTGATTTAATCTCACCTTCCTGGTTTCCTGAAAAACACGAAAATGCACCCTTTAGATCCCCTTTTTATTTAACCTGAAGTTGTAGAGCACAGAGAAAGTGTAGTATAAATGTTTGGGGGTAATATAAGGCACCTGCCATTTGATGGTCAATTCCACGATGTAGTTGTGGGGGGGGGGGAATTCAGTTTCCCAATTAGAAGAGACAACGGTCGTCGACTTTAATTGCAAACTCTAGCACGTCCGTAATCAAATTGATTGAAAATTGAAATACGGTTGTTCTACGACACTGCTCCAATCTATGTACAGTACAAGGTTTGGATTTTGGTTTGTTGGTGCTATACAGCAGCTGCATACAGACGGTCTTGCATTTCAATTGTGAATATACAATCGTGTATTAGTATTATGTAAATATATCTCTCTTGACTCCATCTCAAGCCGATTTACAAAGATCAATATGTAATTTGATTACGAACTTTAGTACAATCGAATAACTTTACCAAGGAAATAGATTATTAGTACTTCTAGTCTTAATTTTATAGTATTACATTTATTTAGACTAGGCTTCTGGAAAATTAACATAACCCTAATCACATAATAAAACTTAGGGAATTATAAATATTTCTAATTAACATTAACATATAATTAGGATTAGGTTTTATTATATGTTAATTGTTTAAAATTTTAATTGATATTTCATTTATGTTTTAAGATCATTTTACAAAATATTACGATACTCTTTTCTTTTTCTTTTTTTTTTACATATTTATAACAAAAACTAAAAGCATCATTTGAGATAATACATTTCGAAAAGAATTTTTATATGCATTGTCAATTATCTAGTAGTTTCTTCATGAATTCAGTTTATTAAATCATAATTTAATGAATAAATTGTTACATTCTGCAGTATAAATCTATATTCGAGTACCGTACATAAGTAGGTCAAAAATATTCGATTTATATTAATTTATCATGTATTTTAATCAAATAAGAGAAAATTACTACACTTTGTTATATTTCAAGCAACTTGATTATACACTATTAAAAGTGCTATATATTTGAAAGGGAAGCATTAATTTATGACTAAATAAGCAATGATATGCACGATTTTTGCGACAAAACCGTATAGTTTCAGAAAACACTAAGATATTGTTTTAGGTGTCCAGTAACGGGAATATCTCAAAGTTTGTGATGGTTATGGACTCATGAAAATCCCCAGACACATTTTAGAATAGTCTATAATAAAGTTACAATATTGAGTTGTTGAAATGTTTTCCCATCCAAATGTTTTCTACTATATAAAAGTTTTAATGCTGCTGTTTCACTTCCTGTGCTCTTCAGAAATTTAGCAAATAAACCGTCCAAACGAATACATAGGTATTCGTAATACCCATGTATAGGTTTAAAACACCTATTCATTTGAAAAAAAAAAAAAACAATAACATATTGATATAAAAAGAGTTATTATTAAAACATCAAATATCATTATAAATTGAAGATTAGGTTTTCATTTCTGAGAATACACAAAAGCTAAAAATGCAAGTTTCTTTCTTTTAAGCATAAAAATTCCTTTTCGCGTTTATTTGTCAATCGGAGTTTTTTTGACAAAAATCGCAAAATCTATATGATTAATCATAGATGTATGATGAAAATCGTGTGTGGTTGTTTAAATTCATTATTAAATTTGATTAAATAAGAGGAAATCGAAAAAAAAATTAAGTGATGTTAATAATAATTAAAATAAGGAATAGTTAATTGACAATATGAAACGAATGTAGAATCTCTACATTCGTAATGATTAGTATATTGTTCGAGTGTTCAACTGTATGCCATTTTCAGGTAACGTTTCAAAGATCAATCTTTTCAAAGCACAATTAAATTTTAATAACAGAAATTCAGATAATTCAGATGAGCTAAATTGAATTGTACATTACAAATAAGATTATAAAGTAAATTTTCACGTCAGTAAGAAAGAAAATGAGTGACGAAGAAGATTACAATTTGGTAAAGAGACGTGAATGTCATTATTAATAGTTATAAAATCAATTAAATTTCAAGAAAACCTTTTACGACTGTAACAAATTGACATCTGTTTTTTACGTACATATAGAATTGAAAATATATCGTTTATCTTGAAAAAAGTGAATTGTGTAGCACGTGATTCTAGTGTGTCAATATAAAAGTATAAAAAATACATGATATTATAATATTTTTGTAAAATTAAATATTTGCTGAAAAGTGTAAATATACACTTTAATACGGTATTTATAGATTAAAAATTAATAAAATTCAATTAAATCCTCAATATACTGATTAATTTTTGCAGAAATGTATTTAGGTATTTTTCCAAAACAAGTTTCATTTAAAAATATTTGTGTAATTTTGCAAAATTATTAAAAAAAAACTTTCAGTAATAGGTCTAAAGACAACTTGAATATTATTTGAATATAAAGTAAAAAATTTTATTGTTTTATTTCATGAAAGCGGCCTATGTAATTATTTTGGTTGCTAACTTTCATTTTAACTTCATAATTGTATTTAGCTGTTGATTTCCTCTTTATATTTCTAAGCTTTTCTGAGTTTTTTTATTATTCTGACTATAACATTACGATATAGATTTTAATGTTCACGAGAATGCCTATTCTTTTATTTTCATATCAAACATCAATGGGAATTAGGATTTAGTTACAATGAAAATAGTTCTGTTACTCTTTATAATATTTTAACCAATTTTTTCTACTTTCGAAACTAATCACCGTTATTTCTACCAGAGTTTATTTTGTTTCATTCCTGAGCTTAAATCATAAAAAGTTAATTTTTCAAGTATCGTTATTAATTACGTACTTCATAAAAAAAACACACAGTGAAATGAATAATATATTTATATTTTATGGGTACTACCAAACTTTCTTTCCGACTTCACTAAAGTATTCAGATTAGAGATTAGTGCGAGTATATTTTTACAAACTGGAAAGGCGCAAAACGAAAATATTCCTCCAAAATCAAGAAAAGAGGGGGAAAAATTTCTTATCATGACTTTAATCTAAGTGTGTATATTATAGTTATCAAGTTAAATGGATAAATTTCTATTAAGTAACACATTTTGTAGCACTGACAATCAACACTATAATTTATGTAATACTGACATAAACAAAAATCTCATGCATTATTTTAACAGTAATAGGGCAAGAAATCTTCACCATATTTTTTCAATAAAGTACAACGTAGTTTTGCTGCAATAAAAGGAAATCGTCGCACCATGGTATTACTAATTTTATGAATGCGGATTTTTTCTGAAATTGCTACTCTAATACGATATTTTGCAAATTAACCGTAAAAATCTGATCTATTTCTTCTTAGCAGTTTTTACGGTGATCAGTTAATGAGTTTCCTAAAGATGGATGTAGTATTCAATCAGAAGATTTTCAGTTAAATATTTTACATTCAAATATTTTTCATAACTAGAAAAATTAAATTCATTCTGATTGGAATAGGAAATGTCTTGGTTATTAAATTAGTGATTAATTTAAAAAAAATAAGGTTTACACAGAATAATTTATTAGTGTATACAATCGGAAATATATTTCTGCCTAGGTACTATAGAAAGACTATTGTTTGTCTTTGCATAAATAATGATGTAAATAATATTTTATTTTTACAAAACAAAAAACATTAGGTTCTACCACCTCTCTTCACATATTGCCAAAGAATTCTAAAGTCGATACTGTGGTCGGTCATGTTTATTTGCATACATGTGTATATATACGATTTTTTCATTCACTCTAGCAGACGCAAATCTTAACCGATTTTGACGAAACAGTCGGGTGATGTAAACCAGTTGGAAATAGAGTACTACTGATTTTCAAGCAAATCGGTTTCTGGAAATCGGAGTTAGAGTTAAAAAAATACTGACCTTTTCATTATTCTGTTTGGATTCTCTCATCACTGAAAAAAAAAGATGCACATAACTAATGCTTTCATTAAAACTAGAGCTCAATTTAGGTATATATAAAAAATATTAAGCTAATTATTTTAAAATATATTGTATAATAAACATTATTTATAAAATTAAAGCTACAATAAATTTAAAATAAAAAAATAGTAAAAAATATTTTATAAAAAGCTTTGGTAAAACGACTTAATAAAATTTAAAAGTGCTGCAATCTAGCTAATTTTATTTATACTTAAATGGAATTTTTCTTGAAAGCATTATAGTGCATTATTTAATTCGGTAGAGACAAACAAATGAGAAGATCCTTTTCCAACTATAAATTGAATGTAACTCAAAAATGACTAAAAAATCTTCATAAAATTCTCACAACCACAACTACAGATACATTGCAGTAATACGTATAAATTTCAATAAAATTGATTAAGTATTTTTGTAGATTTTTGAGCCAAAAATGTTATATATAGTCACCAAATTATATACATTATTTGTGTAAATACGTGAGTGAACATATTACTATTACAATAATATTAATTCTATTTTTAAATATCGTTTCGTAAAAATACATTATAGTAACGCTAATTTGCTCCCTGCCCTTTAATTACTTTCAAATTTATAGGGATCAACAGCAGTACCTTTAATATTTTTATTCGATATATTTGTGTTAAGAAGTAATTTATTCGGTACTTAATGATAATTATCAATTATTTTTATTATTATTTGGAAAATGTTTGAAACGTAACTTTACCACCTTCCTAACCACCTCGTAACTCCTTTTGGTCATGCGTAACTCTTAACGGTCTCTATTGCTTTACTAAAGGTCAACCTTGTACGATTCCTGCCTCCCATATTGACCTTTCAAAATATAGAACACTGATGACCATCTACAAACATTACCGTACATTCATTTTATGTTAGGACCAGTAGTACATATAAAAATTGATTACAAAATTGAGAAATAAAATTTTCGCAAAATGTATAGTAACTGAATGACTATTCAATTTCAATTCGATAATGTAAATATATGTAAAGCATATATATATATATATATATATACATATATATATTTACATGTTTATTTACTATATTTTATATATTCTTTCATATATTTTTTCTCAAGAGATGAAAAAAAAACAAGATATGCAAAATACATACAACAGGCACTTAAGGAAGGGCTTATTTTGTAGTTTGTTTAATTTTTTTTCTTTTCATATCGTTGTATTTTAAATTTTCATAATTATCTGAAGTAATAAACAATTTTTTATTCATTTTTATCAGAAATTATTATTAATTATCTAATTATTTATTACCTTCTAGTTTTTGATGTAGATAATGAACATGGATGCCTGCTTGTTACAATTTTTTGTTTATATAAAATTTATAATACTTTTAAGAAATGTGATTTCATATCTGTTAATTATTAACTGTCTAAAAAATATGTTAGCTCTAAATCGTCAGTATATTTTATTTCAATCCTATCTTAATTATAACTTTTTTTTTGTTTTTTGTTTCCGATGAGTCTGAGTAACCCGATTTATGGGCGTCGTGTCGTACTAGCTAACCGGTTCCGTTAGATGTTATTAAGAGAGCGTATGTGTGTCAGAGCCCTACCAACCAAACCTCATTTCTCACCTATCCTTCCCTACCGGGATCCAGAGTCTCCATGCCTCTTCACCGTCACCCATCCACGCAAGCGCGGACAAACGACGGCCCCGCAAAGAGCTGTCTTTCACCCTCCGACCATCCGATCATGGTCTTCCGCCTCAGTCTGAGGACTTTGTGTTGTGGTACTCTCTAGAAGATCCACCTTGAAGCATCCATTAGTTCCTCCCTATCGGGACTTTGGTTTGCATGACTCCTGCTACGAATTCTGCGACTGTTTCAAAGTGGGTATTGAATTTTCAACATGGTGTCTAATATGTCATTTACTATAATCTGCCCCGTGACTGTAACGCAGCGGTGACGTTCCTCGTCCCAACTCAAGCATTGAAAAATTCCATGTTCAGGAGTGTCAAGTTCCTGACAGTATGAGCGCAAAGGATCCTCCCCCTTCTCCTTCCATCCTTCCATGTAGGTAGGAGCAGAAGGCCTCGTGTTCGGTTAGAAATTGGGAAAATCTGAACCCCAGTTCATCAAACTCCCTCCCGGCCCACGGCTCTATACATGTAATCAAGCGATTCGTCAACTTCCCCGCAGTGGAAGCATTCCACCTAGCCTGCCTGTCTCTGGCGACAGTCGCTCCTTAGGTTTTACCTGATAATCACCGAACTAGCCTTAATTAACTTTTTCATTGGTGGCACCGCCTCGGTAAACACCGAGGCATATGCTGATGCTACCCTTAGGGCGATCCGACGCTGAACACTTTCCAAGAGCCTTTTATTACGTTCTACCAATGCTGCTGTTGCTCAAATCGGTGCACCGTAAAGCAAAATCGAGTTGGCCAACTGAGCATAGAGAATCTTTTTGCTCGTTCGAGGTCCTCCAACATTTGACTTCAGTTTAATGAGGTTCTTGACGGACCATCCAGCCTTCTAACATGTCTCCCGCACATGATTCGTAAACGACCGTTTACTATCTAACCATATCCTGAGATTCTTGGCAGTCTCTCGGGATTGGTCTGCTACCCCATCAATGGGAAGGGCTCGAGCCATCTTCTTCATGCGATAGGAACAAACAATGACTTCGCATGTGACAGCCGGAACCCGGCTCCTTCCATCCATTCACTGACCATGGCAGTGAGTCACCTCCTCCTCAGTTAAAGAAGACGAAGAACCCCGTCATAGACGATGTTCCATAATAGGGGCTCTAAAACAGAGCCCTGGGGCATCCCGCACTTTGCTTCAAACCACAAGTCTGTGGAGCCAAGTCTGCATATTAACCTACGCTCGCTGAGGTAGTCCTCAATTACTCTTCTCAAGAATCCACTAACACCCCACTCCCCCAGTGACGGAAAATGAAGTTCCAATTGAGGGAGTTAAAGGCGTTGCGAACATTTAGGAGCACAATTACAGGAATGTGTCTCGTTCTCCAAGTACCTCAAGCTACTTGGTCTACTATCTTCATCCATTCATCGACCGCATCAACCGTCGATCACCTTTGTCTTCTACTACAATACGGACAACCTTCACTGATATCCCATCCGGGCCGGGGCTTTTGCGAATCTTCATCCGCCTACTGGCCTGGATGAGCTCCTGAACCTCGAATTATGGTACAATATGAACTGTTATATCTTCCTTCGGCAGAACTTCCCAATTGGGAAGAGCTGTTCCCTCTGTTAGCCTCTGTTAGCACCGGCAGTGTACGGCTAAACTTCCCTGTGGCTATCTGATAGCCTCGGCTCCAAGGGTCCAAATCTATTTGGTCACATTTCTCGCCAACAACTTCTGTAATTATAACGTTAGTTTCAATAACACTAACTGCTATAAATTATTTAAACTATTTGTTAAACAAAAATAATTCATTAGATCCACAAGACCACATGTTTAAAATAATTTTAAATTTCATGTTGATATCATAATTTGAAAGTAATATAGACTGTGAAGTCTAAAGTGATTATATTGAGTATGTGAAAAAAATCGAGGACATCCTGCAGGACATAACTGGATTCAATGAAGTTCATTTATACTCGTATGTAGCCAGTTATTATTAGTGATGTATTAACACAGGCAAAAATGAAACAGCCATCTTGTTGCATCGTAAGTACCGACTGTACGATGAATGAATAAAACATTTGAAGGCATAAGCAAAGTCCAACCGGGTTTTACAAATTTCTTTCCTCTCTCTTAATTTCAATTCTTATTAGTTATATGACTATAATTAATCTTAACTGGAAAATTATTCATTGGTTTTTGTAAACATTTCAGTGAATGTTTTAATAAAATGAAAGGTTATAGTCGATGGAAGATAATATAGTCTAATTAAATAAGACGGTGAATTTAATTTTAAAAAAATAAGTGATAAAAATTTATAAAATACTTATCTATTTAAATTTTTTTTCTATGATACAGCACTTATTAAAAACTCAAAACTGTTTTTCAATTGGCTAAACCATATCTAAATAGCAAATACTAATAGAGCATATTTAAAAATTGTATTAATTAAAGTCAATTATTTTACTGATTGGAGGATTAAACAAAATTGGATTTTTTTCATGTGCCTGTTAATTAAAATTGTATTATATTGAATATAATTGTAATATAATTACATATTGAATTCTATTATGTTGAATAATTGTTCCTTTTTTATTGTACTTGATATTAATCTTAGTACATTTTTAATAACTTTATTTTTATTTATGATAAACTTTGTACAATTTTTAATCCTGCAAATTTTAAAGTACTTTTATATTTTCTTAAATAATATCTATACATGTATTTTAGTCACAATTATCATAAATAAAGATTTCTAATTCTTATTGAGACAATTTTAGATTGATATACAGAAAATACTGTCTCGTGAGGTGACGTGGCGACGTTCAGTACACGTCTGCTTGATTGAAATAAAAATAAATCTGATTAAAAGTAAGACGGTTAAGGTTTCAGAGTAATACTCACATTCACTCTTAACCTGTAAAACCAGAAACTTTCTCTTCACCATTGCCTGAATTCAATGATTCTTCTTCTCAATTACATTCTCATTTAGCAAATATTTAAAAAAAATTATTGAATTATTACCTAATAATTAAAAAATTATTAAAAAAATTATTGACCTAACGCACCCCCATTAACGTCTCATTGGTGCGAAGATGTGTATTGTCTGAAGAGAATCTATTCTCTCTGTATCACGGTCTTAATTGTCAAATTAACACGGTATTATAATAACGACAGCCAGCACAATTTTATAACAATCATTGGTTGATTGTGGATTTCAATAAATTGGATGATTGCAATAATGAATGACTGTGAGGAGAATAACCTAGAAGCTGTAGTAAGCTAGATTATGATACTGAAAGGCCGAGAATTGGTCGAAATCTTGGTCAGGTCTGGAATTTTTCAAAATTGAACAATTTCCATTTGAAGTTGCCATGCACAAACTTCAAGTTAATATGGTGAATTAGTCATCCAGAAGAAAAGGTGGGACTGCGTTGGTACTATGAGAGAGTGATTAATCGTTCAAGTAAGTGACGTTAAAATTTTAAAGTTCACCGTAAAGGAGTTGATAGAGCTTGGGTTCCAGACAGAATTTCATACATTATGGCGACACTGGCGACATCTAAATGAAATCAGAAAAAGAATATTTCTTTTTGATTCGACGTATCCGCAGTCGTTAATCGTTCATTATTTAGCGAATCTGTTGTGTTTAATAGATGTATAAACTGATATATTGAAAATAAAATATTTCTAAGAATAATTATTGTATTCCAGAGCTAGATGTTCTCGAAGGTACCGTTCATACTATTAAACATGGAGGAATCTTGGATAATGTAATAGAGTCCAGGATTACTTTCCTTGAAATACATATATCCTTAATCGTAAGTTCTATATGGTAAACTCATTAAGTATGATAGGTTTATTACTTTTTTATTCTAGGTTTAATCTTATCTGCATTATGAAGGAAAATACTTACTTCCAGGAATTATTTTTCTTTCGTTTTACTTACTAAAATTCAGTTAAAGAAAAAAAAACTAACTATAATTACTGATTTGAGTGTTATAATCAAATTATACTTAAACAGGCTTCTGCTTATTTTAGTGATAAAAGCCTTAAAGCCTTAAGCTGATTTCATTATCTCTTTCATTCTGGATACGTAAAACATTGTTTCTTGTATTAATTTTTCACACAAAACAATAATTAGTATACCCAATGGTAATAATGATTCAAAGATTTTTTTTATTCTTTTAATAATCAACATTAGTAGCATATAAAGATAAATAAATTACTGTTAGTTAAAGGTTACACGAATGAGGTAAAACGGTGTTAGTCCTAATTATAAATAAAAACCCGGTCTTTCTTCTAATATTTTCTGAAGTATCGTGATATTTAGTAATTTCAGGAGTATAATGTAAAATTATTATGCGGATATTGAATGAGAAGCTTGTAAAGTGATCATAATCAAGAAGTTTGCTAAACTTTAAACAAAAGTTCCTCTCTTTTAAACAGGTTATTTACTTTCTACGATATCAATAATTTTTTGGTTATATTTACCGGCTAGTTTATTCTCATTTATGCTACAACGATATGTGTATACAACAACAAGATGAGTATTTGAGTATTTCATATTCGAAGAATGAAATTGAATATAAATTATTAATGACGATAAATGGTTTAAATTGAACATATAATCGTGCGATAAATGTTTTGTTAATTACAGTACCTTTATAAGCTTAAAGTTTTATAACCTTATATTTAAAAAATAAATTATAATTTCTATAAAATAACTTTCAAAGAATATTTAATTGCGTTGATATGAACTCTAACTAGGTTTTTAAAGAAATCTTGCCATTTCAACAAAAAAAAAAAATGCATAAATTATCAATAGATGATAACCCACATAGAGAATAAAGAATTTTTTTATTTTAATATGTAACCGGAAAAGTCTTTTAAGTATTAAACGATTTTAAATGATTTAAAAGATACTTATTTCTGATTGCAGAGATAAATATTCGTTATATATATAAATATTTTTTTTTTATTTCCCTTCTTATTATCTCTTAGTAATTATTAAGTATTTAACGAATAAAAGTAGATGTGGTGATATTTTTAATTGTAATGAAGTGAAATAAATAAGTAGTACACGGAATAGTTATTTTCAATTAATATTATTATTAAATGATCAATTAATTTTTGATTAGTATTGACTTTACAAAAGAAAAAAGAAAAAGAAATTTAAATTCCTATAAAAATAAGTTTTTTCTGTTATTATTCAGTTTGGATTTTATTAAACCTTGATGATAGTGATTCAATTACATTACATTTGGTTTTTTTATCGTACTATGTTTGATCGAAAATTTATACTTCATCTAATGTATGTGTATTACAGTTACATATTTTTATGATCCATTCTGTATTGGTTTGAATTCTACGTGTTATTATTGTTTAACAAATTATATTACTTATGTCTTTAACTTGTAACTTACATCAGTGTAATGATTAATTTTATAAATATGATTATTATAAAGTACAACTAATACGGTAATTTGTTTTTAATGAAATGGTTGTCTTCATGAGAATATTAAACTTTTATTGAATCCTATTGTGTGAAATGAACATGATGTAAACTAATTTAAATAAATAGATATTATATAAGTCAGAAATTAGTACAATTAGTGACTAGTACATATTTTTAAGTTGCAATTGCTACATTAATTTTAACTAGTTACAGGAGAATGCAATTTAAAAAAAAAAATTCCATGCTACAATTTTAATTCAGATATCTCTGTATAAATTATGATAATAGTTTATTTTTCCTACGTTTGCTTTTATACAGTAAACCATCCTATAAAAAGTTTTAAACTTCAGACTTAATTTTAAGGCATTAATTATTTTAAAAACTGTACATAGTTTATCAACAATTTTTCGAATCTTTTGAACAACAATTGCATAAATTCCATCGTATTCTATAAAATAAATTTAAAAATATTTGGCTTATTATTATTTATTTTTAAATTTATCTCCCATCAAAACCTGAATCTTGTACATGGAAATGTGTTGTAAAATTTAGTCATGTGAAAATTTTCAAATATAGTCTGTTTAGTACCAACAAAAATCTTTTTAATTAAAGGAATATACACTAATATTCCGTCTTGATAGACGCCTCTTTATAGGTTGTAAAGGATGTGTCTATTTTTGTTATTTTATTTAAAAACTCTGTTTGTTTACTTACAAACACCATAAAAATCTTCTTTTACGTCTGATAACTAGAGCTTAATTCGCAGTATTAGATATTAATATGCTCGGAAAAGTGTTTATGAATCATTTTATTTCCCAAAATAATGTTTTAACAGCTAAAACCGGTGTTCCGCGGAAGAAAAATTATATTTCCCTACTCAAACCGTCTAAAAGGTAGACGGATCAACTAAGTGGCATATAATTATTTAGCAAAAAAAAAAACAATTTAAACTGATTACTTAGCCTGCACATTGATATTTATTTTTTGTTTCAGTTTCCTCAAATTTTGTTTAAGAATATGTTTTCTGTCCAAATATGATAATATACCGCTTTAGTTGGTTACGTTTAACCTGCACGTGACAGTTCCTTGTTCTGTCACTGTGGAGTTTTTTTCTTACTTTGATTAAAACGTTAAGTATTATTAAAAATTCCATTTTTTGTTCCTTTACATACATATGCAGTACAAAAAGTAGTAGCAGAAAAAAAGTTCTTTTCATGAGAATAATTAATTTTTTTGTGATATTTTATATTGAAACTAAGCCTACATTTAACATCTTATTTTGTATTCAGGTAATTCAGTTTCCCTTATATCCATCTTACTTGATAACTTATCTCTGTAATGAATTTTTTCATTAGCAATCATGGATGACAATTTATTGTACCTAATTCAATGAACTATCGTTAATTTGTGTGTTACTTAAAACAATTATTGAATTATTATTCATTATAATTTTATAATATAAAAATATTTAATAGATTTTTGGTTAAATAGTAACTTGTCTGGACTAGTAACTATATTTTCGTTAATAAATTTTCAATAAATAATTTATTTTTGAGTAGCAGATATTTTCTGAATATCAGAAATGATTTGTCATACCTAGTGTTCCATTCCACGTCGAGCCGTCCGGTGCTGCCATCTAGTGGGTGCTAGCGCTCACCGGAGAGTTAAGTCGTACTAGTATTCGGCGCTCAAATCTGATCCAAGGCGACCGCGTCATACTCTTAGTCCGGATGGACTCCATTCTTTGTTCGGATGAACGTTAGCTTTAATGTTTTATTTAATTTTATTTTTTTATTTTTATTTGTCAAGTTATACATTATGTTACAATTCATTTCATTAACTGTCAAGAAAACAATTCATTAAACCATTATTCAACAAGCAACAAGGCGTTATCTTCATTCATCACCTGTGAACATGCAGTCCAAACTCGCTCTTAAATCTACCACCAAGTATAAATGATTTTTAAATTTTAAGTATATGGTAAAACGTTTTCTTTTTCAAAACACTTAACAGGAAAATAACTTACCCTTGTCGTTATAAAACTGTGTAAAATTCATTATTTTTTTAACTTATTAGTGGTTTTTTAATTCCTTATACGAAGTAAATGAAGTATTGTAATTGCGAAAAATTTCGCTTTTCAGATTTCAACGAAAATATCCATTTTGACCATCCCTGAACCCATTTTGTCCAGTTTCGGTGTGACGTCTGTAACATACGTATGTACGTACGTATCTCGCAAAACTCAAAAACGATTAGGTGTAGGGTATTGAGATTTTGGATTTAGGAATGTTATAACATCTAGTTGTGCACCTTCCCTTTCGATTGTAATCAACTGAACCAATAAAATGCCCAAAAAAGCAAGAAATCCAATAAAAATTGGATTTTTGACTTACTCTTAACTGTAGTAACAAGCCCTCCTTGAGAGCTTTTAAAAAAATACATGAAAAAAATATCAGAAGGTATTATTAATAAAATAAAATTTTATATACGTTTCATCCTAAAAAAATAAGTATATGTAATTTAATAGGAGTAAAATTGTCATGTGGTGTCCACATCAAATTTGGTGAAACAACTGATTATTCATTTTTGTTTTCATTTTGTTGATGATTACATCATTATTTTTGTCTTCAGTGATTTGACAGGTTTGATGCAGCTCTCCAAGATTCCCTATCTAGTGCTAGTCGTTTCATTTCGGTATTCCTCCTATATCCTGCTTCTCTAACAATTGGTTTTACATATTCCACACGTTAACTGCCCGCACAATTTTTTCCTTCTACCTGTCCCTTCGATATTAAAGCGACTATTCCAGGATGCCTTAATATGTGAGTAAGTCCTATCTCTTCTTTTAACTATATTTTTCCAAATTTTTCCCTTCTACCTGTTCCTTCGATATTAAAGCGACTATTCCAGGATGCCTTAATATGTGGCCTGTAAGTCATATCTCTTCTTTTAACTATATTTTTCCAAATGCGTCTTTCTTCATTAATTTGCCGCACCACCTCTTCATTTGTCACTTTATCCACCCATCTGATTTTTAACATTCTCCTATAGCACCACATTTAAAAAGCTTCTAATTTTTCTAAATTCCTTCTAAATCGTTTTTACTCTCAGCTTGAATTACTATATAATCAGTAAATTGTAGCATCTTTATCTATTCACTTGTACTGTTATTCCGAATCTAAATCGTTCTTTAACATCGTTAATTGCCAGTTCTATGTAAAGATTAAAAAGTAACGGGGATAGGGAGCATCCTTGTCGAACTCCTTTTCTTATTAGGGTTTCTTTCTTAGGTTCTTCAATTATTATTGTTGCTGTTTGGTTCCTTTAAATGTTAGCAATAATTCTTCTATCTCTGTATGTAAACCCTTATTTTTTTTAAAATGCTGAACATTTTATTCTAGTCTACGTTATCGAATGCCTTTTCTAGGTCTATAAAGTATGAGTAGGTATAAGTATGATGGCTAGTTTTTCTATAACTTCCTTCTACTATTAAACTGAGCCCTAAAATTGCTTCCCTAGTCCCTATACTTTTCCTGAAACCAAATTGGTCTTCTCCTAACACTTCTTCCACTCTCCTCTCAATTCTTCTGTATAGAATTCTAGTTAAGATTTTTGATGCATGACTATTCCATGACTATTGACATGCATGACTATTCTTTGGTATCATGGCTATAACACTTTTTTTGAAGTCTGACGGAAATTCCCCTTTTTCATAAATGTTACACACCAGTTTGTATAATCTATCAATCGCTTCCTCACCTGCACTGCACAGTAATTCTACAGGTATTCCGTCTATTCCAGGAGCCTTTCTGCCATTTAAATCTTTTAATGTTCTCTTAAATTCAAATCTCAGTATTGTTTCTCCCATTTCATCCTCCTCAACTTCCTCTTCTTCCTCTACAACACCATTTTCTAATTCATTTCCTCCGTATAACTCTTCAGTATATTCCACCCACCTATCGACTTTACCTTTCGTATTATATATTGGTGTACCATCTTTGTTTAACACATTATTCGATTTTAATTTATGTACCCCAAATTTTTCATTAACTTTCCGTTACGTTCCGTCTATTTTACCAATGTTCATTTCTCTTTCCATTTCTGAACACTTTTCTTAAATCTACTCTTCTTTCACTAGTTTGCACTTCCTGTTTTTAATGTTTCCTTGGTCTGTAGTTCCTTTTACTTTCTTCATCACTTGCATTCTTATATTTCTTACGTTCATCCATCAGCTGCAATATATTGTCTGAAATCCAAGGTTTTCTACCAGTTCTCTTTGCTCTGCCTAAGTTTGCTCGTGCTGATTTAAGAATTTCCTTTTTAACATTCTACCATTCTTCTTCTACATTTTCTACCTTATCTTTTTTACTCAGACCTCTTGCGATGTCCGCCTCAAAAATCTCCTTTACCTCCTCTTCCTCAAGCTTCTCTAAATTCCACCGATTCATCTGACACCTTTTCTTCAGGTTTATTATATCCTAATCTACATTTCATTATCACTAAATAATGGTCGCTATCAATGTCTGCTCCAGGGTAAGTTTTGCAGTCGACGAGTTGATTTATAAATCTTTGCTTTACCAGGATATAATCTACCTGATACCTTGCAGTATCACCTGGCTATATTCTTCTATTATGATTTTTAAACTGGGTGTTAGCAGTTACTAAATTATACTTCATGCAAAACTGTGTAAGTCGTTCTCCTCTTTCATTATTTTCGCCAGCCCGTATTCTACCATTATATTTCCTTTCTTTCCTTTTCCAATGCTTGCATTCCAATCTCCAACTATTATTAAATTTGGTTACATCATAATAATTTATAAAGAAAACTAAAGCATAATATTAGATAGATATGACACATTTATATTTAAAGGGTATAAAGGAACTTTTACTCCATCCTAGTACTTGAGATAAGATTGTTGAATTAATAATTGTATATATATCTGATGTTAATAATTAATATTTTACCAGTTGCATAACTGTCCACTTTATTAAAGAATTGAAGGATCGTATCTCACTTTCAAATTAAATAAGTTTAAATGAAATACGGATAAAAAATGTGTATACGTAATCTAGTAGTCATACAAAGAATTATGTGTTCACATCTGGTTTTTTAAAATAGATATTCCCTTTGTACATAACAGCAACATTTCTTGAGATTATAAAGCGTGCACTGGAAAAAAAAAATCTTCTGTAATGAAAAGTAATTATAACACTCTTGTGAAAGTAAACTGAGAAAGTACTGCGTTGATACAGTTTACAGTTGAATAGTTTATAAACCTTTAAATTGGAATTAACAGTAAACTCGAAAACTATAACTGTAAATGTAGCATTTCAAGAGGAAGTAATATTCTAGAAACTCTTTGAAACTTGGTTTACTCAAGCTCTTTTTCTAGTCCCTAATACTGTAGTTTGTGTGCTTTGTAGTCAGTGAATTGTCTAGAATTGCGAATAAATTTCTTTGAAAATTAAAATCATTATATAAAGTAGTAGGTTTTTTTACCAACAGCTGTAGTTTTTTTTTGTTTGCGTGTTAGATTACTTCATAACCCATCTTCTTCCGAAATGCAACTTCATAAAATAAAGTTACTTTATTAATATTATCTCCAACCCAATGAGAAATTATCCTTAAGAATTTATATAATTCTAATCTCTTAATTATTTTTATCTAACGGTACCACTGATTTTCTTTTATCCGAGGATAATATTAATTAGTGGTTTTTTCATTGTTAGTTGGTTTTAAATAAGCATAATACACAGGTTTAGGATATTAATTAGATTGAGATAGATTGAGATATTTATAATGAGATTTACTTATAATACGTTTTTAAGTTTTTCTTAAGAGAGCTAAGTTTTTCAATTTTGACGAAGATAACCGTATATTTACGACCTACTTGACACAAAATCTTTGAATGTTGCACTTCCCTCAACCTAGGTAAAACTTTAGGTGATATATCTTGTTTCACTGTTCCTCGTTGTATAGATAGTCCTTTCCGATTACATTTTTCACAGTAACATGAGTCATATCTTTGGTGATGTGCGGGTTTTATCTTTAGACATCGACTGAGACCTTGGTAAGGGTTTCGTGGTTGAGTGGTATGATTGTGGTTAAGTCTCTGTCTCTGAATATACCCGGGAACTGTTTCCTATCTGGTTTATTTTTTTTGAAACTTTATTCATTTTACTAGTTTGATGGTATTATACTCGTATATCCGTTTCTTTCCTGTGAAATTTTTTTAAAAATCAACAAGATTACTACAATTTACGTCTAAGTTACTTGTTTTATAAATTCAATAATTGTACTTCTTTGTCGTTTGTATCCACTACAAATCACAGTATTTTCACATTTATAAAACCAGGTCGTCTTCTGGTGACTTCATTTTGAATTTTATCGATTCATTTTATTTTCAATATTTTCCTGTAACGATATATTTCAAAGGCTTTTGTGGATTGTCTTTCTGATTTTCTTATTATGGATGTTTTCCTACTATTAATATTTACACAAAAAAAAGTAAAATACTTTTTTATTCTCTAAGTCTACATTCTTATCGGCAATAGGCACTACTTTTCTGCCCCAGTCTGCTTTTGAGTTCTGTCTTAAAAAATAAATATCAGAAACAGGTAACAGGTGCTAAAATTAGATAAATAGACAAAGTATGTTCATTCGTTCTAATTTCACTTTAGGAGAATTTTTTAAACTCTGCTAAAATATTGCATTTCTATATATAAATATTTAATTCTTATCATCTTTCTTGATGTATCATTTCATTACCTTTCATTTTCTCCTATTTATTTCCGTACAGAATTTCGTTCATGCAATAAATCGACACATAGATTTTTCTAAATCACTTTTATTATCTGTCAAAAAAGAATATCATTGGTGATTCTCAATTTTCTCTGAATTATTTTTAATTTTAGAATCATCAACTAGAGTCAATTTCTTATAAAATTTTTGCAGAGTTATATTTTAGGTGTAGTTCAATAATAAAAGATATCCTTTTTTAATGTAAAATTTAGACTGATTTATAAAACAATTACTAGAAGAAAGCTTAAGTACAGAAATAAAAAAAAAACTAAGTTGAAAATTAATTAAATTGTTAAAAACGAAAAGAATTTGCATAAGACTTATTAATTAGATAGAAAGGTGTACTGGTACAATATGAACTATGAATAACAGAAAAAAGTTTATTCTTATTACCATAAGTGTGTTTATATAAGATCGTAGATAAATTTTGGTAAACAATGACGTTAACCTAAATGATAACATTGAGTCATATTTCTCAATTAGAAACCGAAAGAATTCAGTTAAGTAGATTCTATTATAATCTTCTATTTTTGAATATATAAATATAAGCTAAAACTTGTGGTGCAACTTATTGAAAATGCTAGCTTATTTTAATATTATTATTAATTCTTTGTTAACTTAGAATTGTGACTTAGATAATTATAAAAGAAAGCCATGAACAAAAAGAAATCTTACCAGAAAAAAGTTTGTTTTCTGATTTTGAAATTAAATTATATAGATGAAGCATACATTCATTTTTGAAACAGGTGCATCTTTTCATACCATTTTTTTAGATATAATCCTTTTAGTTAAGTTTCTATTTTGTAGTTTATTTGATTGCACTAGTTCTTGGAAATTTACATTTGTTACTTTTTCAAATATGGATAGAACATCTGCTTTGTATTTTGAAATTAAATCCACAAAAGCTACACCTTGAAGGAAATTTAACAAATTCGTATTCCTAATAGAAAAAATATTTTCGTAAATGGTAAAATTGGCGCAAGCATTGTAGTAACGAATACGGAGAATGTTAATTGAAATATGTACAAATTATATTTATTATGTTCAACTAAACGCATAAGTCGGGATGATTTTAAACAAAGATTAATTCTATTTTTTTTTAAATTATATATATATATCAAGATGTTTTTACAGAAATTTTAATTTTAAGTTTTTAGATAGATATAATTTTATTACAAATACGTTCAACACAATCTCAAAAATCAGTATCAAATATTTCCATTTCCAGTCAAACAAAATTAAGTACCGCTTAATTTATAGAAATTTTATCTTAAACCCTTGCATGGATAATATCTTTATAGATTTACTGAAAGGAAATTTCTAGTTGTTTTCTATTTCGGATTTTCGGACCAAAACGAAATGAATGTTAATGCATTGTTCGTAAATGAAAAAGCATATCGAGAAATTATTTTTGGTTTATTGGCTTTACTCTCGCCACCACCCCATTCGATCGCCGTAAACCTCGTGAGAGCGAATGTCTGTGCCATGAAGGGCTACTATGCCTCGGAACAGTTTATGCGACCAATATCTAACCAGCTCCTAGAGCTAATCTAATAGCGTGAACGGTATAAGCATGGTAAAATTGGTAAAATTTTGCTTTATGTCCAGCCGTTTTAGGTATCATTTACTATACTAAACTGGTTAGGCACATCTCGTCTATACTACAATATATTACCGTCATAAATATGAAATTTACATAAACTTAATTCTAAGGATAGCAATTCGCTGCTTCGTCTAGGTGAATGCCAGCAAGTTCCTGACCAACATTTATAACCGCTTGGAGCTATTGGTTGATGGCCGACCGTGTTTCAAGTGTAGATTCCCACAGGAACGCGATAAGATTCATTCTCATTAATAAACTACTGATGCCGGTTGAACATTGCAAGCGCATCGAGAAATTCCCTCGCGGTCTGACAATGCAGCTCACCCCACACTGACTTGCCGCTTGTGAGTGGCCAATTTTTCCAATTGACATCTAAGTTCAGGTAGACATATTTCTGGCCTTCCCAAGTCAAGAGCGGGGCAGTCAAACATCATATGTTCGTTTTAGTGGACTTCTCCGCAGGCACACAGATCATCAGTTGCCAGGCGGAACCTATACAGATATTGTTTCAAATGAACATGGTTGGTGAGCACTTGGGCCTCCGTTGCCCTTGCAAATGAACTTGAGGCGTACCATTCCACCATATCCTGTATACATTTTTACAAGCACCGACCCTCAGTCGTGGTGTGTCATTCTTATTGCAATGCTTCCATCACGAGGTTCTGAAGCCTCCTCCGCCGGTGGGAGATAGGCAACTGTTCGAAATTTAGATCATGTGCATTGTGATCATCGTTCCGCTTCGGTACTGGCCCGACTCGAAACCGCATCCCAAATATCTCGGCTTCTCAACGACTTCGCAATCTCTACATGGCCGCCCGAACTTTCACCACTAAGTCGATTGAGACTTCCCAATACAGTAGTAGCCTCTAGGGTTTTTTTAATAACACCAGTGCATACTATCAAGGAGCTGCGGTGGCACTCCTTAAAATTTAAATAAGTGCTCTATTTCCAGCGTACGCGTAATTTGTTATACTTTCGAAGACACCTCTATACACATGTACAATTGACGGCTCGAAAACCCACAGTCCTTCCGAGCAAACCTCCTAAGCTTGCGTATCACAGATGGCGTCCGCCGCAACTTATTTAATGTGGTTGTTAAACAGCAATTTCTCATCAAACACAACAGCTAGGTACTTATGAATTGCAACTTGTCTAATTTCGCAACCTTTATATTTAATGTGAGGGTTTGAAATGTACGATAATTTGTCTGCACCCTTCAGAAGCATATACTTCTTCTTAGTCATAGAAATCTTAAAATGTTGATTGTTCATCCAGCCCTCTGCAGCTAACAAGGCTACCTGCGCTCTTTCTTCCAGTTGCAGTCGTAAATTACCACGAACTAAAGGGAGCCGATCGCCGGGTTATCCCAATCAGCCGCCTCCCATAAATTTAACCCGAGCCCGGGAGTCAGGAACGGACTAAACCATTTTACTGACATTCCAGCACTCGTACTTAGCAGTAAGGGGTTTGAGAACAACACACATGGGATATTCCCTGGAAATGGCTGAAGTGACTAACTCTCGTTGAGCAGCACAAAAATTCGGCCGAGCAAGCTCTCATCAGCCACTTTCAACCTGGTTTCCATTAACGAGAGGTGGGATAAACACTCTCCGTTCGCATTTTATCCAACGTTTGTAAAAACAGAACTCGGTCATGCCTTCCGACCCCGCTGTAAGCAGTAAAAACGATGAGCACAACCGCTCTGACGACTTGGAACCGCCATTCCCGCACTTAACAGGGGAGTTCCTGAGCAATACCATTGTCTTATTTACCAACAAAATTGAAGAACCGAAGCACCAAATAGTTGCCCACCACGAACGAGGGAATGGATTTTGTCCGGGGCTAAAGCAATGTTCCTGTAAATAAAATTCAACGTGGAATTCACCGTAAAATCACTAAAATACCCCTACAAAAATACAAAAGGATTCTACTTATCATCACATTATTTCCCGGTAGAGTATGAGATCAATAATTTTTTGTCAGTATTCCCAAATATTGGCAAAAATATATTGATTCACATCAATCATATTAATTTACTATTTCAATAGTTTTGCTGACACTATAGAAAATTTATTTAAAACATATTTCAGCAGCATATAATTTTCCATTTCTTAGACTCCTGTTAATTATTTTTTTTCCAAGAGAGAAATTTTGCAGTTGATTTAAAAAATCATAGAACATTTCCCATGTAAGAAAAATTCGAAAATAAACTTTTATTTTCATGACATTGATATTATATTTACATTTAATAACTTTTTATCCATTTAAATATAAAGTTTTTAATTTCCTTTTCTAAAATTATTGAACCTGAAAAAATAAAAATAATCTTTTTTTTGTATTTTAAATGCTTCTCATATCTTCTTTTAAATTAGACGAGTTAAATCTGTGGAAGATAGTTCACCGGGATAAAACACTCTTTTACTTATGTTTACAGGGTTTCTATAATTACTTAGTTGCTTTTTATATCGGTGTCTTTCGATCAACAAGAGATATATTAAAATAAAGTTATTCTTTCTTTAAATTTCTACCAGTCTGGTTATATATCTTTTTTATGGTTATCGATGCTAGACGTGTGTAGGGGTCAGTTTGTTTTCCTTTTGTAAAAGGGTAAAAAACAAAATTAACTGTTTTGTACGCTTCAGAGATTCACTCCACATTTGCGCAAATTCTTTTATTTTATCTTTAGTAAATACATTTTTATTCAAGTTATAACTATTGATATGGTGGTGCCTCATTGAAATTATGTATGCGGTTTTGCGACGTTATTTTTTAAAAGCTTTCTCTAAAATCTTACTTTTAGAAATTTTTTCGAAGTAACAAAATTCTATACAGTTAATTGTAATACTTTGTCAGCTCATTACATTTAGGTTTAGAGGACATCACCAAAAAAGATGGATTGTAAAGGTAGTCTGGTATTCGGTAAAAGATAGTTATACTGTCATATCATACCATTATGGCACACAATAATTATAGGCTAGAAAAGATTATAAACTCTAGAATAATTTTTTCATCCCTTATTATTTTCAAGCAGTTTTTTTATTTAAATTTAAAGTTAAATATATTTCTTATAATAAATAAGAACAAGAATTTTTTTAAATTAATTTGGGACATGTTGTATTACATATTCCAAAACACAATGTTAATCTTTTTATGTAAGCTAATTAAAATAATTGGCCTAATGTTTTGACTGAAAATCTGAATTTGATCGTATTTGAAAGTTTATATCATACAGATTGGATAACCAGGTGATATTTGTCTCGTGAATTTTATTTTAAAACTATAGTAACTATGAAATAATTTAACTCAAATGGAGTGAGAACAAGGATGTAACAAAAAATATAATATTCATACATCATCCATGTATTCTACAAACTTCGCAATATGGAGCCTGACGTCATTTATGTTTTTATTCAGTAAATATGTTTTTGTAAACGTGTAAGTGTTGGGAAAATTTATAAGAGGGAGTGTAGCAGCCTAGATATTTATTGATGAAACTCTGGATTTATCGGATTTCTCTTCTGATTGACTTCCTATACCTGTCCGGATTCATTAGCTCTATATCATTCTGAACAGTCATACTCTCTGGACTAAAAGTTGATGTAGTTTCTGAGCTATATCCCATTCCTTTTACTTCAAACTACGTCAGATGTATATTCTTTAAATAATTATTCATCAGAATCATTCTGTATGTAGCTTTTATGTAGTAAATATCTGTTTCGCCTTTTTATTTATGTATGATAAAATGCAATATAACGACATTTTTTTAAATTTTATATTTAATGAATTTTTAAAAGTGTTTTTCATTATTTTTAACCGTAGTTATTACTTCCGTTACTTAAAAATACAACTATTTTTTTATGTTTGCCTTTAAATTGGTTTAAATTTTGTTTTTTTTTTTAATAGTACAACACAAAGATTTATAATAGAACAGTAAATACTAGATAAAATATTTATTACTTATTCTATTTTATTAATATATGTTTATTACATTAACAAAAACAACATTATTTAATTATTATTTTAATATTTCGTTTACATGAAATATAAACAAACTTTGGTTTAATTAAATATGTGTTATATTCTATGGTATTAAAAATTGTAAGAATCTCAATTAATTAAATTCTTTTCTCTATGATCGTTTTTATTTACTTAATACACTTCAAAATGGACAATCTCGAAAAGTATTCTACACAAAAATGCTTAATAAAAATTCTATGTATGAACTAATACGAAACCTATATTTATATATTTAATTATTCGTTTATTATCATGTTTAGCAACTCAAGTATATATTTTTACATTGCGATGTAATAGGTGGTATACAGTAATATCTCTATTAATAATGCTTGTATTTGTGTAGGTACAGACAGTAATATTTCAATAAATACCATGGTAGTATACTAACAAGTATTTGACAGACAAATATTAGTCAAATATATAAAGAGTACTCTTTATAATCTTTCCATAAGCTTTCTAAGAAAACTGACTGAAAAAATTTTCTATCCGGTTGAAAAATGAAATATTTGTCTTGTGGAAGAACATTTTGATTGTTGAAACATATAAATTTTCTTTAAATCTCTGTTGTATACGTTTCGTGTTCTGCACAAGATATTTGTTAAATTGAAGGACCATTAATAATAAATTAACGTTTTAAGTATTTCTTGAGTATTAGAAAATGTTTCTTTTGTTTGTGCTATATCTACTTAAATTTAATTAAACTGTTTAGGTTTTTAGCAACCTCGCTATAAAACCTGGATTATCCTGAATTTCCATGATAATTCAGATAGACAAATTGACATGGCTGGAAGAGAAAAAAGTAAAAGGTAAATATAAATTTGCACCAGAGTTTTACTTTGATCTACATGGTAATGACATAATGGGAAGAAAAATGATATTCCTCTTTGAAATTTTGGAAGCGTAACTCATCGTTGGATAGTAGATCTACTTAGGCTGTCTGAAGTAGTATTAGAACTGCTAATATCACAGTGTAGGGGATAGTATACTTTAAGTAAACGTCATATTAAGCAAGAACCAGTAGCCGAACCATGCAAACTGCCTCCAATCTGCGAATCAACTGAGCTTTCTAAACTTTGCCAGGTTATGCATAAATATTTTATTATTTTTATTATTAATATTCGTATTTTATGCATCATTATTTTTATGTAAAAAATGTAAGCTTATATAGTTTAACTTTATCTAACAATTTTAAACATCTTATTGCAAAAATAAACTTTCTCGTAAGTTTGAATTATTTGTACAGCTACTGTTACATTAAGTTGTATTAATGATAAATTATTATTATTATTATTATTATTATTATTATTATTATTATTATTATTATTATTATTATTATTATTATTATTAATATTAATAATATTTATTAATAATAATAATAAAAAATAATAGTAATGTGTGTTTATGGATTTATCAATTCCATATTCAGCTTAGTAATTTTAAAATATAAGCAATTACAATCACAAATGAAACTAGATTGCTTCTTTCTATTTCTTCAGAATTAAAGAGAATGAAGTCCATTGAATAAATTACAGTAAAATAAAGTAAACGCTTCTACAAATAATAAAATTTAAGTATATCTGCTAAAAGCGTATTAAATACTCATAAGTCGTGAAAATAAAAATAATGTGTATTTCATTAGGAATTAATTAATAATTAATACGGATGGCTTTATTCAGTAACTAGCCAGTCAGGGCTCACTTCTCTGGCACCGACAGTCTAGCAGGGGGCTCTGCACCCTGGACCCTCGATGCGTTCGTATCCTCATGTTTGTGAGAAAATGTGAAAATTTTATTGTAAAATCCTTTTTGTTTTACAGAGATATTTTAAGCAAAGAGACATTAATGCACCAAAATGTTCAGAATGTCCTGTGTGTATAAAAATGGCTGCACGTAATTTTACGTGTGTCATTTGAAGCAAACCTTTCAGTTATATAGACCATTTTCAATTTAAGATGATGTTTTTAATGGAAGACACGTACGTATACACCTGACTACCACGAAACATGTACTAATAAATCGGGATTTTTCGCTAGTGATCTGTACATTCCGGTGCCTGTTATCTGAGCACGTTATTGCTTATTGTTGTATGGAATGACATCACTCGGACCACTGGTGTTTTATGTGCTAAGCTAAGGAAGACGGACACACACAAAAACACAAACACACACAGATAGAAACAGATACAAATGCCCTTTAGTAGGGTAGGAAACTTTAGGTTCACACAAGGTTTTCCAAATAAATATTTAAAAAACATACATTCACCAATCATAAAGTTGTTTGATATACCCCCAAAATTTCAAAAAAATATAAATATTTTAATAGTTATATCAATGCTGAACATGACATTCAGAAATCTTCATAAATATAAAAATAATATTCAAGATTTGCTCTGATATTGTACATGGGATGATTTTTACCTTAACTAAAGGTAAAATTAAGTAACGCAGCTCAGCGAAAATTATTTGTTTTAATGTATATAATATTAAGCATAATAAAAAGAATATTATTTAAAAACAAATTGAAAACATTCCCTACTGTATTATAATGTTTATATTTATTTTTATTATCTCTCATTCAACAATATAAATTTCATAAAACAAAATATAATCTAAATTAATTAAGTATAGATTAAAAAAATAACTAGCTTCAACAAACGAAACATTCCAATGTTAAAGTTTGGAAGAGGTATCTGTGAATGTAGAAGGGTAAGTGTACTGAAAATAAGTATTAAAAAGCGTGTTTCTACTCTATATTAAACCTTCCGACCTTGTTTATTTTGTTATATTTCAAGACTTGTTTTATAAATTTACTTTTTATGTAAATATTATTTATAATAATTTTACTGTTTAATTATTAGTCAATATTTTTTTTTTTTTAAACCTGGATTATGTTTAAATCAAACGACATTGATAAAGGAAAAGACACGATATTTTCCTGATCAATGAACCGCTTTGTATCTCATTTTCAATCGTCTAATCTTATAATAAACTTTTATTTTGATTTTCTAAAATAATTTTAAATTATAAATTTTAGGTTGTAACTTAAAATTATTACGCGTATTAATTAAAATATTGTGTTCAAAAATACGTTTGGACCATATTTCTGAGCAGAAAAATAATTATCTCTTAGGTATTGATTAATTATAATCTGTGAGATGAAATGAAAGCGATGTATCCTAATTGATCAGTTGTACATTGCAGAACTTTACTGACGAAAAAATAATTATTCAATATTAAACATTAAAAATGGTCAGGCGGCACAAGTCAAAGATTTTTAATCGTGTTCATATAATATTTAGCGGAGTGATCTATCTACGAATATTATTATATTACTCATAAATAATCATTACTATAAATGTTATATGAATGTAAATCTATATGTATAAATATAAATAGTCATTAGATGAAATACGAATAAATTACGTATAAAATTGAACTTTAAGTTTTAGTCAAATTAAACGAAGGCCAATTTCTCAAACATGATTATCGCTGAGGTATTAATAAATTATTAAATATTATTAAAAATACAAATCTACATTACCAGCAATTAATTTTTAACTTCTCAATTTCTTTCAGACCTTAGACCATCGTCAGGAGATTAAAATATTATTATATACTAATTATGGGCTCATTACATACTCAAAAGCATTACTCCGCTTTTAAGTATATAATGAGCAATAATAATGAATATATATATCTCCTTATTATTATCTCCATATATATATCTCCTGACGGTGATCTAAGGACTGAAAGATTATGAGAAGTTCAAAATTGATTGCTGTTAAGGTGGGTTTGTACTTTTTAATAATATTTAATAGTTTAAATAAAGTCATTTTGTTATCAGATTTTGTAAAATTTATTTTATAAATAAAAATAACTTTTGTAAAAATTTTTTTATTCCGCTAAATAAATGAACACACGCCCTAATTAAAGTGCTGTTTTATCTACCGACAAGGGAAATAAATGTTAACAAAATGAGTTACTATTATATGTCTGAGAAAAGAATTAATTTCACGGAGGAACGCAAAGTTTACATTACCACTTTAATTAAAATTTTATATTAATAAATAATTTATATATATATATATATATAGCAATTAAACACGTAAAAGGAGATGAAAATTTAATAATAGTTGGAGATTGGAATGCAAGGATTGGAAAAGGCAAGGAAGGAAATATAGTGGGTGAATACGGGCTGGGCAAAAGGAATGAAAGAGGGGACTTATAGAGTTTTACACGAAGTATAATTTAGTAATTGCCAACACCCAATTTAAAAATCATAATAGAAGAATATACACTTGGAAAAAGCCAGGCGATACTGCAAGGTATCAGCTAGATTATATCATGGTTAAGCAAAGATTTAGAAATCAACTCGCTGACTGCAAAACTTACCCTGGAGCAGACATTGATAGCGACCATAATTTAGTGATAATGAAATTTAGATTGGGGTTTAAAAACCTGAAGAAAAGGTGTCAGATGAATCGGTGGAATTTAGCGAAGCTTGAGTATAGAGGAATAAAGAGAACTGGTAGAAAACCTTGGGTTTCAGACGATATATTGCAGCTGATGGATGAACGTAGAAAATATAAGAATGCTAGTGATGAAGAAATTAAAAGGAACTATCGGCAATTAAGAAATGCTATAAACAGGAAATGCAAACTGGCGAAAGAAGAGTGGATTAAAGAAAAGTGTTCAGAAGTGGAAAGAGAAATGAACATTGATAAAATAGACGGAGCATACAGGAAAGTTAAGGAAAATTTTGGGGTACATAAATTAAAATCAAATAATGTGTTAAACAAAGATGGTACACCAATATATAATACGAAAGGTAAAGTCGATAGATGGGTGGAATATATTGAAGAGTTATACGGAGGAAATGAATTAGAAAATGGTGTTATAGAGGAAGAAGAGGAAGTTGAGAAGGATGAAATGGGAGAAACAATACTGAGATCTGAATTTAAGAGAGCATTAAAAGATTTAAAAGGCTCCTGGAATAGTCGGAATACCTGTAGAATTACTGCGCAGTGCAGGTGAGGAAGCGATTGATAGATTATACAAACTGGAGTGTAATATTTATGATATAATTTCCGCCAGATTTCAAAAAAAGTGTTATAGTCATGATACCAAACAAAGCAGGGGCAGTTAAATGTGAAGAATACAGAACAATTAGTTTTACTAGTCATGCATCAAAAATCTTAACTAGAATTCTATACAGAAGAATTGAGAGGAGAGTGAAAGAAGAGTTAGGAGAAGACCAATTTGGTTTCAGGAAAAGTATAGGGACAAGGGAAGCAATTTTTGGCCTCATATTAGTAGTAGAAGGAAGATTAAAGAAAAACAAACCAACATACTTGGCGTTTATAGACCTAGAAAAGGCATTCGATAACGTAGACTGGAATAAAATGTTCAGCATTTTAAAAAATTTATGGTTCAAATACAGAGATGGAAGAACAATTGCTAACATGTACAGGAACCAAACAGCAACAGTAACAATTGAAGATCATAAGAAAGAAGCCGTAATAAGAAAGGGAGTCCGGCAAGGATGTTCCCTATCTCCATTACTTTTTAATCTTTACATGGAACTAGCTGTTAATGAAGTTAAAGAACAATTTAGATTCGGAGTACAGTACAAGGTGAAAAGATAAAGATGCTACGATTTGCTGATGATATAGTATTTCCAGCCAAGAGTAAAAAGGATTTAGAAGAAACAATGAACGGCATAGATGAAGTCCTACGCAAGAACTATCGCATGAAAATAAACAAGAACAAAACAAAAGTAATGAAATGTAGTAGAAATAACAAAGATGGACCACTGAATGTGAAAATAGGAGGAGAAAAGATTATGAATTTTGTTATTTGGGAAGTAGAATTACTAAAGATGGACGAAGCAGGAGCGATATAAAATGCCGAATAGCACAAGCTAAACGAGCCTTCAGTAAAAAATATAATTTGTCTGCATCAAAAATTAATTTAAATGTCAGGAAAAGATTTTTGAAAGTGTATGTTTGGAGTGTCGCTTTATATGGAAGTGAAACTTGGACAATCGGAGTATCTGAGAAGAAAAGATTAGAAGCTTTTGAAATGTGTGCTATAGGAGAATGTTAAAAATCAGATGGGTGGATAAAGTGACAAATGAAGAGGTATTGCGTCAAATGGATGAAGAAATAAGCATTTGGAAAACTATAGTTAAAAGAAGAAACAGACTTATAGGCCACATACTAAGGCATCCTGGAATAGTCGCTTCAATATTGGAAGGACAGGTAGAAGGAAAAAATTGTGTAGGCAGGCCACGTTTGGAATACTTAAAACAAATTGTTAGGGATGTAGGCTGTAGAGAGTATACTGAAATGAAACGACTAGCACTAGATAGGGAATCTTGGAGAGTTGCATCAAACCAGTCAAATGACTGAAGACAAAAAAAAAAATAGAAATAAATAATATTTTCTATTTTTTTACCATTGATTTCTGAACCGGTAATAAAAGTATTTAGCATTTTCTTCTAAAGTGTTTTATATTTTATTATCTAGAGGATGTAATGCAATGAAACAAAAATAAGCAAACAGTTACTACCAAGAAGTTATAAGAGTTATTCTCTTCCCACCTATAAGAACTTGTCTGGTCAAAATACTGAAGCTTAAATGTTTTATACAGAATGAAAATATATATCAGAACCCTGTAATTTTTCTTGAAGTATAGGAAATTAATTCTCTAAAACTGTTATCATAATTTTATATAAAAACTTTATTAATATTTTAAACAAATATACAAGACCATATTATTAAAATATACGAAACATTAACGGTATTAAATTGCAGGACGTAAAACAACTTATTGTTTCCGCCAATATTATAGGGAAAACGATTTTTCATGGGCATTTAATATTAACTCATATATTTTCATTAAAACAAATAAATATTTTAAATAATTGATATTAACTACGGGTTAATTCAACCTTTTTATATAGTATCAGGTAGCGTACGTGCTATTACAACAGTTCGAAATATATTAGTAAAGAAACTTAATTTACAGCACTTGCAAGTTTTAAGTTGAGATTAATGAACGTATTATAAAGGGCGAAAAATTTGGAGGGCTTGAAGAGAAAGTGTGAAGTGAAGAAGAGGGACTTTGAGTGATTGATTGGCCCGAACTAAGCAAGATTTTTGGCATATCAGACGCGCGCGTGTTCGTCAGGAAGTGAGAGGAAAGAAGAAAATAAATTCTAGGATTTTCCCCCGGGAGAGAGTTTTCATTTGACTAATGCTATGTCAGTATTGCCGCTACGGTACAGGTCTCCTCCCAGCATACAAACTGTGATCTCCCAACCCCTCAGTCGCAACCTTGCTACCTCTTTTCAAGTCTATTGTGTTTGATCATATAGGCGTCTGAAAAACAGAATTGATAACTTAATCGCACGAGCAACTCAACAAAATAAATACAATATACGTATCATTAAAACAAACTATCTCTCTGATTTATATGGTTTTAATTTAATAACGGACAGAGCACACCAGCAAGTCCGCTCTTTCTCACACCCACGGATACAAACGCGCAATCGCCCGTAGAACCGTACCTCTACTCTCATTAATTGAATCTTATTTTTTCCATGATAATTTGTTTATTTTTTTTTATATCAGAAATAAATATTTTAAGTAATTAAATTTTATAAATTTCAATAAAAATTAAAACATGATAAAAAAGTAAAATACTACTTGGTCACAATTTTTTAAAATTTATTTAGTAACAAATAACAATAACGAAAATGGATAAATGTATGTTATTTAATGAATATAGTCATGCTTTTAATGTTACAAACTTACTCTTATTTAAATACAGAAATTGTTATTTAAACATCGTTATTACATTTCTCTCTTACTATTATTATTTAAATACAGAAAATTTTTATTTAAACATCGTTATTACATTTTAAAAATGTTACTGAAATATCTGAAATTACACAACCCACTCCTCCTTAAAGAAAGACACTAATATGCTACACCACTCCTTCTTTTATCCGCAGCTGGACGGACTGTTTTCTCTTCAGGATAATTCCATATAATGCCTCATAAGTGTATATATCACTATGTGTCTCTTTATTATCCTGCTGTCCATCTGCCTACTCCCGTTAAAGCCCAACAGGGCAATGAACGGGGGTGGTGGCGACCGGAACGTCACTAGGCGGGTCTTCCCCTACGGGGTTGGGGTGCCCATCTGCCTTTTATGCTGAGGTCACTAAGGGAACTAGGACTAAATTTCGTTGTTGCGATCAACATGTTTGGTGGTATGTTATATTATTTTGCCTCCTCGAATTACGAGACATTCACGAAATTGGCTCATAATAAGTAGAACTAGGAGCGGGGTTCGCGCTTCCGCAAGCGCTGTTAGCTAGTTCAGACGGAGACGATGTAGGACATTCAATATGTCCGGACGAGGCCTACGGCGAAGGCAATAAGCTGAATTATTTAATCACCGATGCAAATGTGTACCGAGGCATTTGCATTTGTGGAATTCCAAGGAGGCCAGGCTTATTACTATGACATGTAAAAAGTCAGAGGGCGATAGACGACTCCCGTTAAAGCCCATCAGGGCAGTGAACGCTGGGGGGGGGGGTGTCTTTCCCTATGGGGTTGGGATGTCCATCTGCCTTAACTATAAGTTTTATTATATACTTCTTTCCCATAGTTAAAATTTTTTATCTTTTATCGTTCACCACATTTTATTTATTGTTTCCATCGATTTATTTCCGTCTGCTTTTATCAGCTTTTTTTTAAAGTTTATAAGGATAACGTTTACCGATAAAACTTGTAATATTCGAGGGGCAAATTTCAATATCGGAATAGAACATTTTCTACGGTTATAATTGAGACCCTAGCAGTTCTTTGTAATTGCTGTACATTAATTTATATCCTTAATTCCTTCTAAAACATCTTTTTCTATGCAAATACAAACTGAAACCTTCTGTCAGTTATTAACTCTCTTGGTAATCCCCGTTTTGTAGACACAGTACGTAAGCAATGTATTCTTTCGGAAAACGTAGTGGATCTCAAGCTTCAGTTTCAGCCATTTGGACTTTATAATTACCATGTATAAAATACGTCGATTAAAGTTGTGAAATACAATCCTAATTCTACTTTAAACTTTACAATAGCAATGAAAGATTAAAAGCGGTTATATTACAATAACGAGTAAGAAAATATTTAAAAATTCAATAATTAATATTTTATTAGAATTACTTACTTTTAATATTTAGAAAAGAAAACTGACTCACACTTCAGTAAATTACGTCAGTTAATATTTTTTTTCACACAGGAACAGCTTCTCGCACTTAACCGCAGATAAGATCACTATCCTAAAACGGAATAGTGTAGTGACGCGCTCTTTGCTCGAAGCCCAACAGCTACCGCACTCTCACATCGAATGCTCTTGCACAATATTCTCGTAATTATCGTACACAAGTCTTACTTATCACGCTGAAATTTTATTTATTTTACACTGAACTGATGTTCGCTGGTTCTTAGTAATAATTATACCCTTGAGCCTGGAGCTATATCAACCCCAATCGACTTATCCTTTTGTTCGATCAAGCTTAATGGTTCATATTGCTCTAACCGTTTACATTATCTTGAAATTTTTTATAGAATTAAGTTTTGTTTATTTTTTCTTCTGTATTTTCTTTTTCAATATGTTTATCCTATTCCTTTTCTTAATTTTCTGTATCTTTCTAATTGTGGCACTTTCTGTTATTGGAAGCTTCTCTACCTGTTATAGTATTTTAAAGGTTCTATTTTAAAAATAAAATTAAACCTATTACGTACAACTTCTAAGCTTATAGCCTGTATCTCGCGATTATCAAAGTAATTTTGTAATATTTTTTAAACAAAATAAATCGCATATTTGTCTGATAGGGCTATTTTTTTTAAATTTAAAAATACGAGTAGATAATAGATATCTGATAAAGAAAAACTGAAAAACCATTGCATGTTAATTTTATAAAATATACATTATTTCAACAATATTAAAAATCTTTTGGAATTTTAATAAAAATTGTATTTAATAATAAAAATTTAAATAAAATTTATTTTTATTACTTTTAAATAATAATAATTTTAATATAAATAATAAAAGTTTTTTCTCATTCTAAAAAATATACAAAATTTAAAGATTATTTCATATCTTGCTGAACAATTTAAATATATATGAGTATTAGGCTCTTAAATCCAGACTATTGAATTTCACTAGGGTATCAACCAAATCATAATAATCACGGGCAAAGTAGGTAAAAGTGAAAAAATCGAAACATAAAAGTTAAGAATTGAGAAACTATTACAATAAGGACGTAGTCACTTACTTAAAAGTTTAACTTTTGACGAAATTTAACAAAATGACGATCAGGCGATCAATTGTTTTATATATATAAAACTTAAATATGTAGCTTTATAATTTTATATATGTTAATCATAATTATATTGCTCTTGGAAATGACAGAATAACGGAAAGCGCTCGAGGAAGTCAAATTGGAATTTGGTAAGCTGTTTTTAAAATTATATATAAATAAATATATTGTTAACAATTTTTTCGTGTAAAAAAAAATAATAAATAATATAAACAAATAAAGCACACTGATTGAATTTCTTTGTGAGAATATTGTTAACTTTCTTGTTGATAATTGGCATTTTCGTTTTATCCAACGGACTTACAGTCTATTTTAAAGACATTTATTTGCTTTCTTTCAAATTTCTCTATGAGAATTTAGTTTGTTATGGCAATCTAATATTATTTTTATTTGCTGTTATTGAGGTATAAAACAGACTACTTTAATTTATTCTAATTAGGCTATTATTAATTTTAGCAGTTAATTTATAAAAAATAAAAGATTTATTCTGAGTTAAACTTTTCAAAATGTAGTTTTAAGAAAAAAGAAACAAACCTACTGCTGCTAGCATATTAGTTATGTTTATATTTTTATTATTTTTCTGATGCTTTAGCTTCTCAATAAGTGTTTCATTTACTTCGGGCAGTTTTGTCACGTAAGTTTGCAGTAAAACACCAGTCTTTCGTTCACTATCCACAAATTTTTTTATAACTTTTGTATGTTTTTTGCACTGTCATAAAACATTTTACGGTTGTACGTCAGTATGACGACTTTAAAAATATTCTTATGAAAGTATATAACATGTTATGTGTTATGTGACGAAATGTTTCTTATGCACTGTCGAGCACCATAGTGTATTTTATGTGGACTGTAGTTACGGCTATATTCTTTAACCGTTTGAATATAATAAGGACGGTACTGCTTCCACGTACACTAAAGTTTGTTGTTTTTTTAACAGCCTTCCTCCATCCTGTGTAAGATAATTTTACGAATTAACTGTTTTTAAAACGTTACTAATGTTAAATTTTTCCTGAAATAAATGAAAAATAATTATTGCAAATTTATAATAAAATTTTAATTAATACCCACTCTACGATGTAATAAAAAAATCAGATAATTAAAATATGCTGATTTAAATTTTCTTCGGGATTAAAAAAATTTACATGCTAATACCACAGTAGGTTTAGCAAACACTAACGAAAGAAATTACAGATTTTTCATTTACCAGTAGTTCTGAAATTTAGTATATTAATTGCGATCTACTAATAGTATTACTTTTAATTTGTATGAATTTTATACTTCTGTTATAATTGATAAATATAATATTTCATTGAAGGACATTGTAAATTAAAATATTATTTTACAAAATCTTCTCGTATACTAAAGATCAGTTTAGACGTAATTTTTAGTCTTTTATTCTCACCCTGATAATTCAAAGGTACCCCAGTTTGTAATAGGATACAATGTATTTGGATAATAGGGTTTTTCATTATCGGTGCATATTACATTCGGTGAAAATATAGGTATAAAAAATCGGCGCAGATTAAAATTGCCCGACATTTTTGCAACTGTATTATGAAAAAAAACTGAGAAAAACAAATCAGTGTCACAGTTAATTTCGCTGTGAATAATGATGCCAATTTCTTCGATGAAGTGAATGATGAACAGTTATAAAACAAAGCATAACTAGGATTTTGGTGGGCATGGCATAATGATGTACAACATCAATATGTTGTACATCAGTTTTTATACTGAGGCAAGTAAAAAAAATTTTTTTTACTGCTCAGTAAAAAAAAGAAACAATGATGAAACACGCTTATTCCTGATTATTCTTGGGAATAATCGGTCAAATAAAGCTTAAATTTAGGAAACATAAAACCAAACTATAAATTAGTCAACAGTACGGCATCTAAGTTTGTTAGATTATAATGATAAAAATAAATATTTTGATAATAAAAATTAAACATACGTAATTGCGTAATTTCCTATAATAAAACTTTAGTCTTCGAAAAATAATAGTAATTTATTTCATGAAATTCATTTATTGTTACTATTTTTGCAAAAGGGTAATACAGTCAACGTAACATGACAATTTTAAACTGAAAATGGATTACTAAAATATCATATTCTTATTCCTTTTAAAGAAAACAGATGAAATCAAATGAAATATTAAATCTCCAAATTTTCTGAGCTATGAAATAAACATCACAATGATTAAAAATTATTTAAAAGAAAAGATTAATTTATCTACCCGTTGTTCTGTTTGGTTTAAATGTGCCCTTATAGGTAACTAAATTATTTTTTAATAATTTAAAATAAAATAAAATTCATTGTTGAGTTAGATTGCTATAAATTGTAATTTACACAAAAGGATTTACTTTTATTTACTACTGGTAATTGAAAATATCTGTTTGGTATTAATTTATCTACACTAATGGAGACGAAATTTCTGTATAGTTAATTTTCGGGAAATTTATGTTTTGTAAATTTTGATTGATTAAAATTTTTATCTAATAATATAAAAAAATTAAGTTATAGATTGCTTGTTATCAATTTTATTTTAGAAGATGTCTCTCTATTCCTTCTTGATAAATTATATTATTGTGAATAATGTAATGGTAATTACATACATAAGTAACTTCTTGTTTTATCGACCTGAGCTTCAAATATTTAATAATTACATGGACTGCTAATGTCAAGAACAATTAAGTTAAATAAACACCAGGATAATCAAGTGCACAGCTAATTAATTTGTTAAGACTCGTTTCTCCTTTTCTTCTTATTAATTATAAATACATAAATTGTCTCGTTCTTCTTTTACCCACCGGGTTGGTCTAGTGGTGAACTCGTCATCGCAAATCAGCTAATTTCGAAGTCGAGAATTCTAAGGTCCAAATCCTAGTAAAGACAGTTCCTATTAAATGGATGTGAATACCAGATCTAACGGTGTGGATCTGAATACCAGTGATCTTTGGTGGCTGGATTTCAATTAACCATAAATCTCAGAAATGGTCGACCTGAGAATGAATGTACAACACTACATTTCATTTACGTTCATCCAAATCATCGTCATACATCCTCTAAAGTAATACCTTACGGTGGTGCCGGAGACTAAAATAGATAAGAGAGGACTCGTTTTTCTAATTAATAACTTCTAATCAGAAGTTATTAATGAAATAGAATTTTATGTATTTTTCATTTTAAAATAATATGTTTATATAATTTAATAGTCGTACAAGGAAATCATGTGGTTCCACATCAGTTTTTTCTAATTGTAAATGTATAGTTTAGTTTAGTTTGCCTTTCCATTCTGTCATATACACTCGCATCAACTCATATTTTCATTAACAATGTAATATTCATTTAATATAAAACAAAAATCAAATACTAAAAATATAATGATCATTACATTATCTAAAGATGATTTGGTGAAGAGTGCAAGAGATCTGTTTCCATGAGGCGGGGGGGGGGACACCTATATGGAGGAGGTGGTGGCGGAGGAAGTCGTCCCATTCACCCTCAATGATTTGACTGCTGTTGACAAAACTATTAAGGGTGGCAAGAGTCCGGGACTGGACAGTATCCCTCCTGAGGTTGTGAAGATCAAAGGAGAGACGTGCCGAACAAGGTCTTTCAGGCCATTAACACAGTTATTAATAACGAGTGGGTGCGTGAAAGGTGGAAGGGTGCGAGGTTGGTTATGCTGGAGAAGCAAGTAGGACGACTGGGTGCCCCGTCGGCTTATAGACCATTATGCCTATTGGACTGCTCTGCGAAATTATTGTCAGCCATAATTAGACACAAGGCAGCAGAGGAGAGGGGCAGGCAGACTGGAAGACTGCAGTTGATCTGAGGCGGAGAGATCGATGCCGGACGGCTATGGGCGGCCAGTCTTAGGGGTTGGGCGGCGGGGGCTCCTCAGAGTAGTCATTTGCCGATGATCCCCTGGTGACTAGAATAATCGCTGTGATTATTCTAATTCGGTGACAAGAGCGCCCAGGTGAATGCGCAGGGGCTGTGTACATACCATGTGGATTAGGTGTGACCCCTGCGTGACTAGAAGGGGAGGTTTTTTAGCGGGTGAGAGCCCTGCACTTGCCGACAGAGCGATCCTGGTAGCAGCTGCAGAAGCTTTTTTCCACCTCCTACGGAAAACAAAAGAAAAGATCGTTACAACAAATTAAAAATTATATTTATTCATGAAGTGAACATGAATTCCTTTTATTTACTAGAGACATGAACCAGTGAATTTAAGATGATAAATAAATATACCTAACCGAGGTATTACACCAAGGCGGTTACTTATTCGATAACATTCTACAAGTTATAGTATACTAAGTTTTGTTAAAACCTGTCGTTCCATCAACAAAAACTTTTGAAATTTTTATTGAACTTTAAAGTTTTATTCGTAGGGCATTATGAACTTGCATTGGCTGAGCTCGACATAGATCTGCAACATATATTCTTAGCAGTAATAAACCAACTTGAAAAAACATATTTATCAATTTTCCTTCTAATTTATTAATGGTGGCTTGTTATTTGTAAAAGTGGATCTGTTATTTCCAAATGCATTTGTTTTTCACCTGGAACTTAATGCATTATTCAGTTCCTGCACCGAACATATATTACACGAATTAGTTAATGTAAAAGAAAAGACTTTTACTGAAATAGAATTGTAAATGAATGTAGGTAGAACTTGGAAAGATATGAAAAAGTATACATTTTTATTAGTTAAAATCAATTTCATCACAGTAGGATTTAAAGAATTTACTGTAATATTAAATTTCTGATCCGTACATACTCAGACAAATTCATGTGTTTTTCAGTGCTTACCCAAGCTCAGGGGAGAAACTGATTTGTTAAAACTGCTAATTTTCTCCAGACAAATAGAAAAGTGAAGCAACCCAACTTACGTAACCTTATTAAAATATTGTTTTTTGTTATCTAGCAACACAAACTGAAGTAATACTGAAGTATTCCGTTTAACTGAATAAATAGTAAAATGTCAATACAGATAATATTTTTTAGTATTATTAGATAATAATTTAATAAAATATCCGCTTAAAAACAGTATAATCCAATGGTGCTTAATTTAAAATTCTATGTTTACTAAAACAAATACATAATAATTTGTTACTAGTTACCTTCTCTTTCGCCCGTCTAGCGAGTTTGTGGACAGATTTAGCAATCAAAGAGGCTTTGCTTTCCGGCATCTTCTGATCATTTCTGAAAAAAACAAATTTATCACTTTTATATTCCTTAAACCGACTAAACTAGAAAAGGGAACGAACAAGGAACGTTCCATACACACGTGAAGGAAAAATAAACTACCTTCCACCAGCAAGCCAGGGTCGGGACTGCAGGAGCGACAGTGCTCCCTCTCATGCGCAGCCTTGCGTGCAGCTTCCTATGTGTGCATGCGCACAACAGCCAAACAACACGACGTTGGAACTGTGAAGCGCATCGTTCCATAAAAAAGATTTTTGTGTCTTATTAATAAATTGGGAGATGGCTACTGACATTTAAACTTAAGGATTATATGTTGTACATTAATAAAGAAAGAATTAAAGAAAAAAGGACCAATTATATTAAATTTTATCGATAATTTGAAGTGGAAATAGCGGTGCTGCAGTTTTCCACAGTGCCTATACGCGAGCCGCTAGTGCTGTTCAAAACAGGTTTATTTAGTTTACAGGTTTTTTTGATGGTTAGCGAGTGAATCATGTAGGTGGGGTTTATAGTTCATGCGATGAGAAATGTAAACAATTCATAATTTCAACAGATGAAAGCAGAGTGTGCTTCGCAGTACTTCTGTACAGTTTATAGTGGACAGTTATAACAGGTTACTGCCAAAATTATTGATTTGTATCCCTCTTCTCAAAATTAATAAGCCAGTTACAGCATACGTTTAAGTTGTATTAATTATATAGAGCTTTTACGATATTTTTAAAACACATCATTAAAAATACTAAGATTTCTTTTAATATGTATTGATTAATTCCTGTTCACTTTTAAATATAATATAGCTTAAACCTAATAGTTTTTTTCTTTTTTAATTTTTAATAAAATTAAAAAATTGTTGGAAATGAGTTGAACTATATAAATTGTGTTAAAGTGTTAATAACAATTAGCTTAAATCAAAACATTTATTCTAAGATTAATTTTTTTTTCAATTCTTTTTGTAATAAACGTAAAATATGTTAAACCATAAAAGAATGCAGGCATACAGTATTTACTGAAGTAATTTCACATCATTTTCTCCAAAACTTACCTATAAATTAGGAGTGCTTATTGCAAAATTTTCAAATTTGTTTTAACAATTTTTTGAAGTACTACTTTCATCTAACAATGATAACTGGGAGAAAAAGTTCAAATTGATTCAGAATGATATGGTCAGTAATGATACTCTACAGGGAGTACTGTCTAGTGGCAAATAATTACTACTGTGTTTTATATTGAAATAATGCTCAAAATTGGAGAACCCATTTTTAGATTATTATGTTATATATATAGACATGTAGTGTTTACGTCTAAACATGGTGGGTTTGAAGGCAGAAACGTGAAGGAGTCCAGGAAGGTAAAAATTTACTAATTATGACTAGTTAAATAATTCATTAATTTCTTTTTTAGCTAGGTATATGTCGACCATTTTAAGTTAATTTGTAATAAATAGGAAAAATAGAAGTCTATATATTAAGTAGTCACTAAGTTTTCTGTAATGAAAATCCAGTAGCTGGATACTATTACGCTGGGTTAATTTAGTGAAACTATTAAAATAGCCGCTTTCATGCCTCCCTGTTAACGTTCACAGGGTTTTCATACAGAAGGGGGATATTGCGACCGTAGTTATTTTTTAAGGCTTGGTCGATTAACCCAATGAATATTGTTCTCTCGCTGTAAAAAATAATTATAAAGTGTTAACTTCGTATACAACATACTTGTTTATAGGTAGTATTCAAAATATGTAACCTTAAAATAATGTTTAAATATGTAAAAAATACTTTCTCAAATCACCGAAATAAAGCATACGCATACTTAGACAACCTTTTTTTTTTAACATCCAGAACCACAGTTAGGTAGTACTAATGTATTAAGTATTACACATACTTATTCGATTCTAAGTACACGCACATACAAAACCTCACAAAACTAAAATTTTGTTCAAATTAACATAATTTAAATTATTCAGTCACAGTCTGTAAACATATCACAAAAAAACAAATTTAAAAAATGCGATTTTAGTAAACACTTATCTATCCAGTTGCAGCTCTGAAGAAATTTAACTTAAAATCAATGTTTATTTATTTTTGGAAATGAATCAATCTGGCTTTGATGCAAGAAAGTATTTTTATAATTCTTTCTTTAAAAAAGGAGAACTTAATTACTGCTATTAAAGGATAAAATCCATTTTTGATTAAAAAACGGTAATAACATCTTTACTTAAAAAAATATACATCTTCATTTATCAAAAGGCAGTTAATATTCCAGCTATTACGCTGTAAGAGATTAGGATTTCATATTATAACAAGACCCGTATAGCGGGCCTGAGTAACGGATTCCTACCAATTATGAAGTAATAGCAAATATAATAATTGGAATCTAGAAAGGAACAAAACAGAGAACATTTTTTGATATGTCCATTTTACAATAGTCTTTTGTTATACTGCCGGCTGACACACAATGAACAACTGTTGTACGGTGACAAGAGACCAGGTTTGGAATTCATGGGAACAAAAGCCTCGGTCAACTATTCTCACGCTTCGACTTGGGTCCGGTCCGAAAGGTAAAGTGGTTAACAGTATAAATAGCCCAGGAAGACCAGCTAAAAGGGAACTCGCCTCAACATCACGGACTGGAGTCCGGAACAGAGCCCAGCAGAGATGCGTCCTGAAGGGCAGCCATACCAGAAGCGGATGAAGAGCTTCTACACAACCTCTCCTATTTCAAAACTTACAGTAAGACAAAATAACCCAGCAATAGCGACTCCTCCGGAAAAGGGGATGCATTGCTCCCTCCTTATAGCTAGTGTCCCGTTGTGGCGTATTCCTGCTAGCCTATTAAAGAGTTAGCACCGAAAGGACTTCAGTGGACGGTCTGAAGGGGAATTACGTCGGGAGGACAGGCTTTATAAGCCTAGCCTTCCGCGGTCGGCCCATGAAATGGGGTCGATAACGCTGGTTTAACAACGGATTGGAATGCAATTAAATCCGTCTTAAATTCACTAAAATAATAATAGACAAAACTTGAAAAATTAGATCCGAGATTAAAAATACTGTTAGGGTAGATAAAGCTATTTGCAATTTAACACTATACGATTGTTTGTTAATACAAGACTGACGGTTAAAAAGGGTTAAGACTAGCGGTTTCTTTTGTTAGTGGTTCTGAATTGTAGTTTTGTATTTATCTACCTGAAATAAATTTTGAACGGTTATTTACTCTCTCATGTGTAATCTGTATTTGTTATTTACTGTAGACATTTTTCACTATTTGGTGAGTAATATTTTGATTGTTTTTTTTCTTTATGAAACGCACGTTTTTTAGGTCATATTTACTGTTTTGATTACGTGTTATGTCATGTACTATATACGTATTAATTATTTGATTTGTTATTATTGACATGAAATACTATTATCGTTTACTATTGTTATTGTCACTTATTACTATTGCTATTGTCACTTATTATTATTATAATTATTATTATTATTATTTATTATTATCATTATTGTTAATTTGTCTGGTTATAATTATGAACATTTTAAGTCAAAAATTGTAATTAAATAAACACTGTAAATTGTCAACCTCTCAATATCCTGATCGAGCCGCGGAACACGCGACAATATCTTTGCATATAACGTCATTATTTTTTCGACTTACACATACTTAAATAATTTATTTGAACATTTTTTAGATAAATCAACTAAAACGATATTGCGTTAAAACATTTTTAAAATCTAGCAAATATAAGAAGACGAGAAATCAAATTAATGATAGAAATAGTAATAATAATAATAAGAATAAAACTGGTATAAGAATGAAAAAGTGGATCGTATTAACGATAAGAAAAAGTAGTAGAAATAAATGAACGTGTAGGTAAATGACAAAATTACTTCACTCGACATATCTAGAGGAACAATGAATTGGTTTTCTACAATCTGCATTACTGCAAAATCGGACGAAGTGGGTTGAGGATTCGAATATCATTGCATTGTTCCCTTCAAGATCACTTTCTATTTCGTACAAAGTTCCTTCTTTTCCTTAAACTTCTTCATTTCCTTCTTCTCGGTAAGCCATTCAGAAATTACTGGCGCATTGAAAAGAGTATCTTTTTATACTTTTGGAACTTCGGTTGATTATTAAACTTTTAAGGTTATTAGACAAATATTCTAAAGCTTTTATCTAATTTTTCATGCAACAGTGATTCATCGAAGGACGAAGCTGCTATTTTTGTTTACAAGATAAAGTTATTTTTGTCGTACTCCTCAATCGATTTATTTCATTTTTTTATCCTTCACATGATTTTTATCAAATAACCAGATTTTTAATACTGTAAAAAAAAAAATACGGATTAACTCTTTTAAAATTGGAATAACCCTGTTTTTGCGATAACGGGACGTTTAAAATAATCCGATAATTGACAACTAGTTTTTATATTTGGTTTTTGTAGGTACTTACAAAAGAAAATGCAATACTTTGGTTTGTTTGTACTTTTTATATACAGTACAATCATTGGTATTCCTCATAAGAGGATTAATTATAGTATTTGCCGATTAATTACATTTAAATATTTGTTAACTCAATATCGGTTTTTCTTGACCCTTAACTGATTTACTAGTTATCAGCCTACAGGCAGGTTTCAATATCAACAAAATTAGCAACAGCTATTTATAATGCTAAGTTCATACGATACGTGTATGAGATTGATTTATAATTATGGAATTAAACGACCTGTACAACTATGTGAATACTGATCGATTTAATACTCGGATAAAAGTGTGTATAAGTAGCCTAATAAAACTCCTCCTGAATATATTGAAATACATTTGCTAACCCGACAGTAAATTTAATCGTAGTGTAGTACATAATAAATTAAAACAATTTAATTTGATAAAAAATCAGAAATACATAAATAAGTACAATTATAAGTGAAGGATTTTTATTAATTAAAAAAGTTAATATCATTACAGTACAAAACAAGGAAATTAAAATAAAAAACTACTTTATGATGTGAAACCTTCCAAATCTTCTCACACAAAATTTTTAACTTTCCTTTTTGTTTTCATATTTTATTCATGTGCATCTTCTGAACTAGAGTGAACGCATATCGCGTAAATGATTGATGACGTGTAGTCTTTATGACCTATATACGTACACACCTAGAGGTCATTATAGTGGTGAGAGGAAACTAGAAAATAAATATTTCACTTCTAAAAATGTTCGTGCGTTCGGTAGAGTAAGCTAATAGCCAACTAATATTCATCGTCCGGTAAAGCACACCTCTAGTTCCGGAGGTGATTTTATCTTGCATTAATTTTCTTTGTATTTATATTAACAATTTTTTCACGATTAGCAGTTGCCCACATCGCGTACTGCGAGCACACCTTTGATTCTCACAGTGATACGTGTTTTCTGTATTGAATAATTCATAATTTTTATGTCGAATAAAACAAGAAAAAAATTTCGTGGAAATATTTCAATTCAAAATTTAAATATATAAATTTTAAATTGGGGATTATTGTCATTTACGTCTATTTTTTTATCATCATGAATGAATGCATAAGCTACTGACTGAATTTGCAGTGAAACTTTAAACACTGAAAGTTAATAAATAAAACTAAAAATATAGAATATCGTGAAATTTGACGATATACGCTGTAAAGTAAGATGGAATTTTAGAAAAATAAAACCAAATTTCGCTTAATGCCTATCAATAACCAAATCTATGTGTTTACTTCAGAGGGTCTCGGACGAAAACAAACATTTTTTCTGTTTCTTTTGATGAAAAAATCGGATATCACGGGCTTGATTCTTTGCTCAAATAAAAATGTCTAAGATTTTATTAGAGTCCAGGAAAATGTTACAAGATTTGTTACACAAGATGAGATAAGTGATGGTTAGCCATTTTTTCTTATGCGAGCAATATGTTGAGATAGAGGCACTATTTTTTTTTTAAATCAAAAAAGTAACAGTGTATTTACAATAATCAGAAACTTGGAACTGTTTCAGTGAGTCGTAGTTTCATTCTAGTCATCTAGTCGGTAAGGTGCGGGTACACATAGGCTCTTAATAATATCTAGCCGAACCCGTGCGAGTCTGACACTCCCCCATTTATGGGGGGGGGGGGTGCGTAAATGGCATTTCTCAGACTTATCTATAATAAAAACAAAAAAAAAATATTTCTCTAAAGGAATAAGAGAGATCGGTGGTTAAGAACATTAAGTAAAATACTAATGAAATGCAGAGAAATTAGTTTTGGACAAGTATCTGAAATTTAATGTAATATAAATGGTTTTAAAAAAAACAAAATCATATACTTTAAAAGTCTTCATTTTTTTCCATGGAAGTACGTCTTTAAGTTGAAGCTGAAGTTGTTATGGTAAGCGACATAAAAATTTACTTTACTAGGGTGGAATTTACCACTGTGAATGGATGTCTTTCGAAAAATCTGCATCGTTGGCATCTCGCGAGGCCCGACTGATGACTGTGGATGTGATCAGTTTGAAGGCAAGAAGATGTCCTCCGATTAAGTCAGTCATGACTAGTAACGGAGGGGGTGGTGTGGCGACCGGACACGTCACAACGTGAGTGTTTTTTTTTCTTCAGGGGGGGAATTGAGATGTTGGGGGACGGTTCATATGTTCTCCAACTGCCAGGGAGTCGATCAGAATGGTTTATGTTTCAACTGCGCACAGGCGGAGCACCTTCAGACCGGTGTAGTTATCCGAAGAATTGTGCATCTGCGGGAAGGACGGCCATTAACTGGAAGCATGTCCTGATCCATGTCTGAGGGTTTTGGTTTTATTGGTGCTGAGAAGTATTCAAGTCCTGAAGAGCCGGCAGCAATGTCGGCGTTGATGAACAACAACAGTGTCGACAGCCCCATCCGGGAGGAGTGGGTGACTCCGACGTCTCACCATCAATGATTAGACCACCTTCATTGCTGGGTCAATTGGAGGGAAAGTAGTGGTTTCGTTGCCGAAGCCACTATCTAAGGCACTATCACCACCTGGAGCTGAGTTTATACTTAATTGCGTGCCCGGTTTCAGAGAGAGGGGAAATACAAAGAGAAGAAAAAACCACTAAAGAGCACGGGAAATCTCGAGGTATTCAAATTCGAATAAAAGCAACCACCTTTAATGCAATTCAAATCCGAACAAAACAATTCAATCTTGAAAATGATATTTATATTCAATGACTGATTTGTGATTAAAAACTTATATCTGTAAAATCTGTAAATAAAATTTTTTATTTACTAATTTTTACAATTATATATTATTTTAAATGAAATTTTGATTGTGGGATAAAGTAAAAAAAAATAAATCAGTCTTTAAAAACTCACAAAATTTACATAATTTTTAAATTAATAAAGAAAACACTAACATATATGACGCGGCTATTTTATTTTATTTATTTTTTTAATTATATCATTATTATTGTAAATACATAAATAATTAAATATATATATATATATTTGTTTACCACCTTTATATATGAGATAAAATGTGTTCTAAAAATAACAATAAAATAAATGAGACCTTCCAAATAAAACATCAGTTTAAAGAAAATTCAAAACAAAAGAACTCTCACCTCTGTTCTCACTCTGTGAATAATAATTGTTCAGAAAGAAGCTTCTTATATTTATAGCATCTCTAAAATAATAAAATTCATTATTTAACTGACTCTTATCCTTAAAATTTAGCACTTTTTTCAATGAGACCTCATCCCAGTTATTTTTTTTTTGCTGGTTTAATACGTATTTGTTACACTTTAGCATAATTAGCAATTTAGTGTTAAATTTATCACCTTTCCTTGCGTGTTGCATATGATACCATATTCTTCTCCTTCTAGAGTATGTTTCTCATTTTTAATAGAAAACGACAGTGATTTTTCTATTTGTAAATTTTAAATGACAGATAAAACAATGTATTCTAATCTATGCTCTAATTGTAAGATTTCCTTCTCATTTTCCTAGTTCACACCGTAATCTACAATATTTGTTATAATTAGAAGCACTGATGCATTCATAATTTTCTGTAACTAAATAGTTACAAGGACACTTTTTATTCAAATCTGCTTTTTGTTCTTTACAATCTGTTGTTGCTGTTAAAATAAATAGCTTGCACTGATTCAAGCACCGCTTTACTGAATACCCAGTTGAATTGATTTGTACCTTTCGGGATTTTTAACTAGAAAAGAGAGTTTATTAAATTGGATATCTGGGCGCAGATACGATTTCTTCATTTCTTCTCGTCTGATTATCAACTAAGCAATTTTTTTAATCATTTGATATATATACATACATATATATGTATATATATATATATATATATGAAATGTAGTAGAAATAACAAAGATTGAATGTGGAAGTAGGAGGAGAAAAGATTATTGAGGTAGCGGAATTTTGTTATTTGGGAAGTAGAATTACTAAAGATGGACGAAGCAGGAGCGATATAAAATGCCGAATAGCACAAGCGAAACGAGCCTTCAGTAAGAAATATAATTTGTTTACATCAAAAATTAATTTAAATGTCAGGAAAAGATTTTTGAAAGTATATGTTTGGAGTGTCGCTTTATATGGAAGTGAAACTTGGACAATCGGAGTATAGAAAACACATAGAAAACATGCGGTAAGACCTTTTGCAGTTTATAAAGCAATCCTACATTCCAAACTTTGTCAAAAGCGTGACTGACATCGAGGAAAACCACTGAACAGCAGTGTTTCTTGCCTAGAGCATGATTTATAACGTTAAAAATCCTGTTTTCCGGCTCTACAGCAGCGTGTTGTCCCCTAAACCCAGATAAGCCGGAATGATTTCACAATTAACTGTGAAATTTTCCACGTACCAGGAAAATGACGAATACGGATAATAGCATTGAAAATCAAAGCAACCAAAAATATCGCGTGCCGAGGTTGTGCCTGAAGAACGCGACCGGTGATCAAATCATACCCCGGCGCCTTCGTTGGATGTATTTCATTGTTAATGACTAAAGAGACCTCTTCTACTGTAGAGCGCGTAATCGATAAGGACATTTGGAAAGGAGAAGCCGAATAATCGGATTTTTCTCTGATCTCCTCCAAATCTGTCTCCACATCATTGAGCTGGAATACGTGGGAAAAGTGTCGAGTCTTCTCCTGAAAACATCTACGTTCCATCAGCATTACGGAAAGGAGAAATAGATTGCGGAGGTCTCTTGTATGACTTTGCAGATTTCCTGTAAACTTTGCAGTTTACTTTGTAGCTTGCCCATCAGAAATATTCTGAATGTAGGATTGAAACGAAGTGTCCTGAAATGCTCGAATTAACCTTTGTAGTTCTTGAGAAGCCCTGTAAATCTCCCCTTATCAGCAGAGTTATCTGCCGCACGCGTTGTAATCTCCGGCGTTCTTTTCTCTTCTCTCTGATGAACACCGGATGTGTAATTTGAGCAGGGGGAGCAAAATCCAAATTGTTCATGGAGGCCCACGACACTGATTGAATCAATTTGGTCAATCCGTGTACTGCATTGTCCACATTGGCCGGTGAATACAAAGATACATTCAATCATATATTTTCCACCAAAAATTCTTGAAAACGTCGTTTGTTGTTTAACTTACTAAATAAAGTGGGAAATCTAGCAGTTAGCGTAACGGTAATAGATTTGAAGTATAACCGGTGTATGATCTGGCGACAAGTCAGAATGTGGTTCAACATGTAAATAGTTCCTAGAAATACCCTTGAAAACGAAAATATTCAGGAGTTCGGAAATTTTCTTTGGATCCATAGGCCAGTAGATTGGTCGCCCCGATGACAAATACTCCAAATTATTATCAGTCATTGACCTGAAAGGTTACCTGCCTTTTGATGATATCAGTCACGAATCCCATTGAAAGTGCTTAGAATTTCAATCTACACCACAGATGAATCTTGGACCCAAAGATCTAAAAAATGCCGTAAACTGATCCGCCTACATAGCATATCGTGTTGGGCAATAAACGGGGGATACAGAAAACTCGTATCGTCCACCGTTAACAAACATGGTAGTGATGGCCTGCAAAAAGTCCTGTTTGTGTTCAAGTGATACATAGTAAGAAAATGTACTTCTAATAATAATAATAATAATAATAATAATAATAATAACTACTGCCGAACGCATTCCTTGATGGGTAGTTGGTGCAAAACTCTATATAGCTATGACACTTTGCAAAACGTCTATCAGTGAACAGTGTTTCAGACCCAAGCATTACGTTAATCTTATTAATATTTAAACACGCTTCTAAATCCAGCTTCTTGTGAGACTACCCTTTGGCATTCCAGATTATACCCTCCAGATTATGCATTAGTCCATGAAAATTCTGGTTATCTGTAGTTTGCTGACCATACGAACTAACCATTTTAACTCGTTCATCATAGGTAGGACCGGAAGCATTCAGCGCATTCTTATATCCATTATCATTGCCATCAGAGGATCCACACATTGTGACTTTCTCAGCGTAGGTAGGCCAGAAATATTTAGCTCACGAATAAACCCATCATTATTATTATGATCAACATTATGACTATCACAAACATGAGTATCATTGCCACCCGAGCCAAACATCCGCACATCTTCTTTTTTGGCATGCGGATTGTATTACTGACTGCAGCAATAGCATAATTGCCATTAGAATTGCCAGTAGTTGTAACTCCGAAAGATAGGGCCGGGTGGGATGGAAAGACCTTAGTCTTATATAATTGATAAACCTTACACCTATTGTAACTCGCCGGATCTTGGTCGCCGCAGTTAACGCTGTGTGCCGGAACCTGTGATGCCGCAGAACAGTCCATAGTTTCAAGATCTGCATCACACTTCACACAACGGTGTGGTCGATTACATTGAGTCTTGGTATGCCCAAAGCGTTAACAACGTTTGCATTGGTCCCCACCTCTTTTTTGACATACGCAGCCTCAAAGCTTACAAGTGTACAATTCAGAGATTCTACGTTAAAGATTTCCTTATTATTAAATTTCGGCTCTAAATCCACGAAATAAAGCGGCAACGGTTCGTTCCTTCGTCTGACGATGGAAAACGTTAGTGGCATTTCTAACCTCGTGGCCAAATTTAGCTTACTCATCAATGATTAACGTTTTGTCTTCCGAGTGATGCATGTTCCGCATGACCACTCTGTATGCCCTCTCATATTTAATTTGGTAAGTATAATGACTTGACACTGTTTTCAAGCATTTTTGATCTGATGACTTCATATGACTCAATGTGTACCGGCAGAATTTTCACCGTGTAGCCCGATCTCATCATCGTAATAGTGTATTTCGTCACAGTAGTTGTAGTAGTAGGAAATAAGCGTGCTAAAACATTCTTCAATTCCATTATTGAGTTAACGCCTGTTAAAAAAATAGGCTCTGCTTTCAATGTTTGCTCATGAAAACCTACATTTTCCACAATGATTTTAAGAAGACAAAATTTGTTAGATGCAAGAACTGTAAAACTAGACTGGCCGGCCGATGGAAAACGAGTAGTAGGTTCCGTATAATGAATTCGTAGGCGTTTTTTCGCTACCGGAATTTCGTCAGCCTGCCAACTGATCCTTTCGATTTGCATGCAAGGTACTTCGTGGCAGAAAGAGTTCGCTCACTAACGTCTGTAATGTCACCTTCACTGTCCGTTCTTGACATGTCACCCATGTTGTCGACAATGCCATCTCTAATCAACTTACGCCGCACCGGCTTTCTAGGGTCCCTGTCTGAATATTTTAGCTCGTGTATTCCGTTACTTGATAGGGTAGGGTTTACGTGAGGTAACATATTATTGCTTACATTTGATGAACCGCCGTTGCTGTAGGTAACAGCTTGGAGCTGTCCATAGCAACTCGCTAGTGAAATAAATAAAATTGGTCTAAATGAAACACTTAAGAAACTAAAAATAGAATAAAAAGAATACAAAACAAAAAACGAAAACTTATTGAGAGCCAGAATAAAAAATCGTCCGCATTGCTACACATCAGCTGACGTATTTAGCTCTATAAATTAAAATTAAAAACTTCCACAACCCTACTTTACTACCCTACCTTTTACCTTGTGTTACGGAATTGTCTTGAGAGACATCTCTTTCAGATAAGATGTAATGATGAGTTATCGCGATTCTTCAGTATTATGTCGGGTGTCTGTCAGGCCTCTAGTGGATCATGTACTGTATTGTATGTACTGTATTCATTATTTACTGTGGATCTTCCAATCCTGAAAGATTGCACCATCACCACAATTGCTAACACTGCTCTCCTTTTCGTTAACGAAGACCGTGGCTAGCTTCGCGGGAACTGCTAACGTCATTGAAATTTGTTTCCGCATAAAAATAAAATGGAGGATTAAAGTTAATCAGAATAAATCGAAGTTCGTCACATTCACCACATCTTTGAATTCATAGACGGTGTCTTGAACCGATAAACAGTAAGTACGAGGTAACACCTTTCAACAAAGGTATTATTCGAGGACAGCGTATAAAATTCACTTGAGTCATGTTGAACGCCACCCTCTCTGAGGAAAGTTTTGCCATTAGTAAAAGAAAAAACTTATGTTTGAAAGGGGAATTTGGCTCTTTGTGTAGTCACGAAATATTTAGGCTTCCGGGTGAAAAATGCTGAAAACAATAGGAAGATTTTTGATGGAAAATAATGATATACCAGATAAAACATTCCATTATCTGCGCTCTGTAACGCGTTACAGAGAATAAAATCGTCCAATTACATACGTAGATGAAACCTACTTACATTCTTCCCACGCGAAGGTTCAAATGTGAATCGATGGTTCTTCAGAAGGGTGAAAGCTCCCTCTTCTAAAAGGAGTCGAGCAATAATAGTTAATGCGGGAGGAGAAGACCGTTTTATCGAAATGCTCTCCTAATAACTTAAGTCGGGTCAAAAAAATTATGATTATCGTTCCGATATGAATTGTAATAATTTTCGAGAATGGGTTGTGTCACAATTGGTACCGAATCTGTCACTGAGATATGTAATAGTCATGGATATCGCACCGTACCTCAATGTTCAAATAAACCAAGCCCCTGATTAGAATTCATTAAAAACAACACATGATCGACTGGTTTATTAAAAACAAGATACCATTTTGTATGAAATGTTCAAACCTTAATTATACAGCTGATAAAGTTACATAAACGATTTAAAAAGTACAAAATAGATTCTTTGTTTGCTGAAATAGGGCATACTATTGTCGCATTACGAACTTATCATTCCGACATAAATACTATTGATGGCTGGGTATGTGTTAAAAATTACATTGCCCAAAAGAATGTAATATTCAATTTAGAAGACACAATAGAACTGGCAAAAGAAAAATTTAGAAAAATAAATGTAAATTTCTGGAAGGTAGTTTGCAAAACAGTTGAAAATTGTGAGACAAATTATTTAAACTATTGTTAAACGAAATTTCCGACCATTTTTATGTAATATTACACGAAACTGATTACAGTTCCGACAATTCCATAGACGATAGCGGTGACAAAGTGGAGGACATACTGAATGGAGTTGAAGAAATAGTGCAATTTTGAAAGAGATTAAATATGTTATTTGTTAGATTTACTAAACCTTGTAAAAATTATTTCCGGAACCAGTTTGAAAATGGTATAATATTATAATGTGATTCATTCTGGAAACATGGAATTATTAATATGTCGTTGCTTATTTAATACGTTAATTTTTTACATTACTATTAGAATCAAGATCATAATATTTTTTAATGATTTTTTGTTTGTTATTTCGCTGAAAAATTAGATTCTACTTACATCAAATGAATGATTTATGAGGTGATTTATAATGTTTTGTTTAATATGTTTGATTTGCTTAGAGTAAGTATCGTTAATTGTGTACATTGGACAAGTAGTGATGATTTTTGGAAATAAAAGCAATCGTGAATTAATGTCACCATCTACGTATAGCTAAATGTAGAACTAAACTACGCGTGGTTACGACATGATTAAGAAAAGATCAAAGACAAAGCTTTGTTTTACTGAAGTAAATTTATGATTAACTATTGAAGTGTAACATACATGTGTAAAAATTATTAGGGGCATAAGGAACTTTGGCGAAGGTGAAATTATGGAGCCGATTGTTCTTAACTACGGTTGTAGATGAAGGCTTTGCTGCCTGTATTCCTCTCTGCAGACCGACACTCTCTCGTTTACTGGATTAGGACAAGAGTTCGCGCAGCTCATACGCCACGATCCGCCAAACTAACTGTCGACTCGTTTCCGCTTTATCGACTGTTTATTTGATTATTGGTTATTTTTTTGTTTATTGCTTGTTTTAATGGACTATGATGTGAAGGTAGATATATCTTTTTTCTATAAACTTTAAGAACATTGCTTACTGAAAACTTTTTTTTTGGGATGACTTCTTCATTATTGGAGTTCTTGTGAACTCCGTATCATGAGCTTATTATCAAACAGTTTACTTACTCCCACTCGACTAGCTGATTCTAAATATACTAGTTGTATAACAAAAAAAAAAAGATGTTTGTTTCATAATTATTTTAAACATTCTTTATCAGAAAAAGGATATTTTAAATTGTTTAATGATTTTGGATTGAACTGTATGTATGTATTGAGACAATACATATTCATATGACATTCTTAAGACTTACTTTTGTAATTATAATAAACATTTGTTTTCTTTGAATTAAAAAAACGTAACAGTAGATTAAAATTTTACTATTTCACTTATGAATATGTATTATGAAAAGCTGAATAAGATGATAAAATATTATTAAATATTTATTGAAAAAATATTAGTTATCGGTTTTCGAGTTACTTTTTAGTTCGTGTGTAGGATTATATTAAATAATTTTTCTTTTTACGACTAAACAGTGCTGTATCAAAAATATTGCAGAGTAAAGTTGGAGTACTTTTTTTATTAATTACCTTTCTTTTGCATCTAGGTTAATTCAAGAAACTACGGTAACTATTTACACTAATAAAAAAATAGTTTGCTTTAATGAAGGAAGCTAGTTCATAAACAACTTCCTTTATTATTCAATTCCATATATCTGCGTACTCCATTTACAATTAGTAGTATTTATTCTCGCCACACTACGTTGTATATAATGATGATAAACACCGAGATTATATAAAAGTACGTTATAAGAGAATCCCTAGACAACTAAGTTACTGATGGAGTTCTACAAAAGAATTTAAAATAAACCAGTGAGTTGTTAAAATGAGCAATCAGTACTTTAGACCTGTTTATTTATTATGTAAAAAAGTAAAGTAGTGCCTAAAAATAATTTGTGTTTTAATTGATATAATTTGAAAAAAAAAAATATATATGCATAAATAATTACAGTATACGCAAGCCGTAAAGAAAATATATTTAGTAATAAAATAATTTATCACAAGAATTAGCATATTTAAAGATAAGCTTTTAAATTACTAACATTTTGCTCCCAAATTACTTTAAGGGATCGTCCAATAAAAACTTATTTAAATTAACTTTATAATATAAATTTAATCTGTGTAGCGAGGAGAATTAGTATTATTATATTCTTACCAACAAATTATTAATATTAGATTTCAGATTTTGGAAGTGTATTGAAATTTTGACAATTTTAGAGCAAAATTTGTATATTGCAAATATATACCATTATTGTGCCACCAAAATGTTTACCATTAAGCAACTTATTATCATAAATATTTAAAATAATAACAAATTTTGTTAATTTAGTACTGACACCAGTATTATTGCTATACGTATACTTTGTATTATTATGTGTACTTTATTTACTGAATTGTGTGTATGAGTGTGCGCGCACGCATCTGCATCCAGGACGCATCCAGAAATTATTATCTAACTCGTTTAAACAATACAAACCTCAAAAACACGCTAAACTTTACATAAAAACGTTAAAGTAACAAGCATGATGTCCTACATGAAACATTATTTTATTGTGTACAAAAATGTTTTTCTTGCGGTTTTAAGACGGTTTTATTGTAAATTTCAACTGGGTGCCAAATGTTAATGTAACTGCGGTTTGTAATGAATGTTTTATTTACAGGTTTTGGGATATTATTTTATGCAGTTCTGTAAAGCTATCGGTATTGCAAGTCGGCTTTGCAAGAATAAAACTGAATATTTACGACGGCTACAACTACGGCTACCCAAGAGTACTAACCAATTATCAAAATTCATCATCACATATGTTTATTTAAGTAAACAGTGTGATATAATGCCACTTTTCAGACGGATATCAAGTTTTACAACTTCGTTTTGCCTTTTGTTTGTAAATAATTTTGATCGCGCCATAGAAGCATAGTTTAGGGCGATCATTGTCAGAATCTAGCAGTAGACAATCTGAAACACCTGTCACAATTTTGTTTGTAACTATACCTTAAATTAATTATATAAGAAATATGCATACGCAAAATTTGTATGTAATTTTATATTTCTGGTGTACTAATTTTATATAATAAATAATTGTGCTACCATCTATCTAAAATGTAATAAATGTTGGAGAATTTTCAATCTGCAGAAATTGTATATATGATAACATTAAAGCTGACAAATTAAAATATTTAGATCAGGGTATAGTATGCTAATATTTGTCGATTTTCTAAATTAAATTACATTATATAAACTTACCGTAGGATTTGGGTAACTGGATTATTAGACCAATCAATTTCTTATTGTTAACCTACAAAAAATTACGTAATTTAAATTATTTTACATTAAAGAAAAGAATCGCTTTTTATTTACTGTTTCGGTATCAAACTAGTATTTGATGACGGCTCAAGAAAAAAAATTAGTCAAATAAGAATATTTTTATTGGTCCGGTGTAATGTATTATCTTTGGTAGCTACGGTAATAATGCTTATTTTGTAGTGATTTAACCTTAAATCACACAGAAATTATTCTTCCTTTAAGATAATTAGTTAAAAACATGATGGTGTATCTGTTTCTCGGCAATTTTCAATGCTTAGAGATAACATGATATTTTGATTGGCTATTCTGTTCGTGGAAATAAACATAAAATATTAGCAAATGTAATGTGTAAAAGAGAAAAATTCAAGTAAATTTTTTGGGTCTTTTGCGTACTTGTATTAAACTGTAACTCTCGGTAATGTAGCAGTTTTGAAATCTATTAATCTAAATGATAAAACATCGGATTACTAACAAACATGTTTTAATCTCGATTCCCGAATATTTTTAATTTTCGTTGACTAAAAGTATAGTGAATATAACAGAACGCCGTGGTTTACGAAAAACACTGAAATACTAGATTATTTATGGTTATCAACCGTTCGAGAGGAGATTCGACGATTCGCTACAAGATATAAATATGAGAACTGGTTCACGGTTAATCTTCTGGATTAACTGCGAGCCAGGACTTTAGGCGACTAAAGCGAGTGCGTGTTTAGATATTAAGTTCTCCAAAAGTTGAGGTGAAATCAGCACCCTAAGGTGTTTTGCATCGTCAAAATTCTTCGTTTCGGCACTTATTTTTATTGGTTCTTTGTCCACTACTTTTTCAAGGTAAAACTAATTACATCTATCTTTTCAAATCTATTTTATTGTTATGATGGTAACAGGTTAGATGGTGCAATATTGTTGACACTTAATTTTGTTCTAAATTCTTTAATAATTTAGATTAATAAAAGAAGAAGGGATTGCACTTAATAGAATTAGGAACGATTCCAAAGTTAACAGAACTCTATTCTTTCCTTTTCAATGAAGAATTCATTTTTTCTGGCGCTTTAGGGATATATATCCCAAGATAGAAATTCTGCTTCATTTACATGTTTGTTTCTTAGCGATTCACACCATCAATACATCCAACTTTCAATGGTGTTTAAAATTAATCTATTCTTCCCCCTTTTTTCTTCATTACAATATCTATCGGACATTTTGTAAACTTTTACGTCTGATTTTATGCATTATTTTAAAATGCTAGCGTTATCTTGAGACTTATTGTGAGTTGATCACTCTCTCTCTCTCTCTCTCTGTTATAACCGTCATTAAATAAACAAATACCCACCCGATAAGAAAGACCCAGCAGGAAGGGATTGATGTCCAGGTTGTGTGATGAATAGGAGGATATAAATCCCCGTTATGCTTGTGTTCCATTCCGTATCTCTATCATTCTGTCTCTCTCTCTTTTGTTCATGAACGAGTTAGCGCGTTTGTTTGCGCGTATCTTCATAATACAATGTGTGCGTATCTGCGTTTCAGCGTGAAAAAGATAGTAGTGTAATAACATTAATGAAATAATTAACGTTGTTTGAAACCGCTATTCTCACTGATGAAATCAATTACTTCTTAATAATAGAACATCTTACGATAATCAATGTAAGACAAATAAATTACATGTAAAAAGTGATAAAGTTAATTAATTTTCGATGATAATTAATAAACTTTTTTAAAACGTGTGATTAAATTTAAAATAAAACTTATAAGTTTATATGTTTTAAACAAGTTCTCGTCAGTCTAAATAAATTGTTGCGTTTATAAAATGCAACTTTCTACATCCGTATACGAGTATGTTAAACAATTAGGGATAGATAGAAATATATTTTTTTTTTATTTCTGCTTCACATATTTCAATTTTGTCATATTATTTTTTTATCATCAAATATTTCATTATTTGAGGTTTGTAAAATGTGATTCCACGTTAAGATATCCTTAAAAATAGTAAACAATAGAAGCTATAAATTGTCTTCTATTGTTTGCTTTTTTAGGCTTTAAGTTTTCTAGGAAATAAATTTTCATTCTTTTATAAATCCGATGAACTAGATACTGTTCATAGTTAATAGCTTAAGGTGAGAGGCTATTATAATAAACATATTTTTAAATAAAATTTGAAAATTTATATTGAAAAACCGCGAGAGATTAATTGTACCTATAGCTTAATAGTATCATTCATTGGTATTGTTATAATTATTAATTTTTTTATTGATACACAAGTTTTGCTTTTCACTAAATGAACCTTAGTGGTTTCTTTTTTTTCATTCGTACAGAAGGTTTTACTTTACCGTAGGCCAATATAATTTTTTTATTTTAATAACTGAACCAACCCCAATAAAATAAGCTTAATAAAATAAATCTGACTTCATAGACAAGACAAAAATTTTACAAAAATATATGAAAATGAAATTTATTTGAAACTTAAATGTATACTTTCTGTAACAGTGACAAATCAATTTAGCAAATTTTTTGTTGGTTTGTTTTTAATTTAGCATAGTATTCTAAATGTACTTATTTAAATAAGATTAGAAAATGTATTATCTCTTTAGTTTATAGTGATTTTTTTAAATTAATTTTATTTTCAAGGTTTCTACTATGAGGTGACTATTTTTTTTTTTTTTATAATACAAGTGCATTATGATCAAAAGAGGTCTGGGTAGATAAGGTACTGGTTGATCATTTATAAAACAAAAAAAAAAGTAAAACTAATCAATTAGTTGTTATTTTCATAGTACCTTAAGCTGATATTGCGACCGGTTATTTTTTTGAATTAGATGTATTTAGAGTGCGGACTAAAGTATGTTGAATTTGAACTTTATCTGTTGATTGAGTGTACAGTTTTTGTGTATTTATATAGATCAGAGTTTTTGGCTGGGTAAGACGTGATACTTTAGTAGAAATGTAGGTATTATTATGTTTGATGTGAAGCAGACTAAACACCAACGAAATTTCAATTCCTGTGATTTATTAAACTAGCATCCAATGTATATTGATGCTGTAAAAACTGTGAGGCAGTTTCTCTTTTGTGGCAAGTTTTTACAGTGAGAGAATTATTTTTCATGTGTATTGTGTCAATGTTTAGAGCACAAAGGGAGATGCTGCCGTCCATAAAGTAGAATAAAGTTCATCCCATCAAGCTGTGTATTTACTATTTAAAATATTAAAAAATCTTTTGTGTTTCTGACTCAAGTATTGACTTAAACTCGAAAAATTCTAAAGACTTTTATCCTAACGGTTATAAAATTCATAGCCTGAATCATTGACATATAGAGTTGTACTACAAAAAAATGTCCATTAAATGTCTTTCTATTTCGTTTGGATAACTTGTTCCTTATTAACAACCAGGGACGTCAAAGCAATCTTCTTAATTCAGATTTCACCGTGAATAAAATTCTAAAATCCAGAGTTACATTATCCGGTTTCAATTCATTTTTTTAGGTACAGTTCTAGTGGATCTTGGGGCAACTTCATTTTTGTAACAGTATTTAACATTTGAGAGAAAGTTAGGATCGTACGAACTTTAGTATCAGTTAGTGGTTTCAGTAAAAGTGATTAAATATATTACTTTTAATCACACATCATCCTATTGCTTTTAAGCTGTTTGATACTCGTAAGAATTGTGATAATTTTTGTAAGAATATACATTAAAGAGCTATGTAAAATAGTTTACCATTTTTTAGAAAATTAATAGTGAATTCTTCAATCACTGAATCATATTATTCAACTCTACCGTTTGTAATTTACATATTTCAAATATGTAAAACTCTTTACCTTAAAGGTTTGATGATTTTATTTCAGCCCTTTTGAATTTTATATTTTAATAACGCCAGCATTTGAATTAAAAGACCTAAAGGGAGATTTATGAAAATTAATTAGGTTACCCTAAACTGAAGTTGATTTTTTCATAAATTTATTACAATTGCAGAATATATCCAAACTACTTCTGTTGGGCAAAATAATAAGTTTCTCCCCCAGTTCTGTGTGAGAACGGCACATTATATTTTATCTGTTAGACTAATGGAAATTACAGCATGAGAAGACTGTCTTATACAATAACGAGGGAGTTCTAAATAAATTAAATCATATCTAATATAGCTTTTTCATTAGAATAACTTGCTGTTAGTTTTCCTAATTTATCAAATTTTAATAAAATAAATAGTAGCTTGAGAAACTTCATTCACCTAACGATTGGCTAAATGATTTGTTTAATATCTCGAGAATATCCAGCATATCTTACACGACTTCACTGTGCTGGGGCTCTTAATTATTTGTTATTCGCAGAGTGAAAATTCATCCCAGTATCAGCGGACCAGAAATTGATGATTCTTAGAACCCAAAAAAAGGATGATAACCGGGAGAGAATATTTAACCTGATTATTTAAAAATATTCAGAAAGAAAATTCTTTAAGAAGAACTTTGAAACAAAAAATATTTTATTTTATATAAAAAAAAACAATTAACAGTTTGTCTACAATAAAGTGATTTCCTACCTAAGAATATTGTAGTGTATTTAAAAAAAGTAATTTCTAAATAGGTTTCTTCAGTTTCACAATTTTGTTCCATATTTTTTAAAATATAAAATGTTTATCTATCATTAAGAAACGCTAAATAATTTTTAAAAAAACCGTGGTCATTAATATACAACGATATAAGCTTATTTACAACACAGCTGAAAGAAACAAAGTAATTCTCTACAATAACTTGTTACAAATATGTTAATTTATCTTGAAAATGTTTTTATGCGAGTTCACATTTATTGTTAATATTATATCATAAAAAAGATTTATCTTGTACTCTGTACATATGACTGTACAATCAAAAGAGATTTCAAAAATGCAGACAAATATTTGAGAAAACTGTTAAATAATTGAAAATTTGTTATACAAATTTCCAAATGTTTTTCATGTCTGTTTTATTATTGTTGTTTTAAACACGTATTTTGTCTACGTCCAAATGAAGGAAAACGTCTTCATACATTTTTTTTCTAATGGAACTTAGTTAAACCATCTCATTTTACTTACTAAAGTAAAAACCGGAAACCTGCTAGGCAAAGGTTTTCAGATAATTGATTTGCTATTATGCATACATGAAGTGTGTATTAGGATAGTTGAGAAAAATTAAGGCAAATAAAAAATCATTCCCAAATTAAGTCTAATAATAACCGTCAGTGTCTAATCGATGGTTTGTAACGCTCGTGTTCTGATTACCTGTATGAATCTAGTTTCACAAATATCATTAACAATAATAATTTTAAACATACAAATATGAATGAATGTTCTAATTGATCTTAGATTTGTAATGAATTGAAATTTTTGAAAAAATAATGAAAATAATAGCCATTTTTAATAATGAAAAATCAAAATGGATGAGAGTCACCATATTGAATAACAGATTAAACTGCTTAAAAATGGAATTTCGAAAATATTTACCTGCTGGAGAATCATAAATTGCATGCTCAAGCTGATGCATGCATTCGTAAGGTGTGTACATACAAAAGAATTTGTAAATTATTTAATGGAAATCATAATGTTAAAAGAAAAAGAAAATAAATAGCCGAGAGATACAATATTAAATGACTTTTCCATTCTACTCTGTCAACTTCTATCCTGGATACTCGTCACAGTAATAAGACAAGAAAAGCAGAGAATTTTTCTTATAGTTGTTTGTTTTCCTTTTTAAAAAAGATAAATATATATATAAGTAAACAATCCCTTTTAAATATTTGGCTTTTATCAGGAAAAATATCAAAGAGGTACGTATTACCAAAAATACTACTATGAACGTTATTTCTATTTCTCTTTCACTACTCTTTAAAATACAATGCACGCATTCGTGCATTCATACTGTGCACGTTTGAGGATTCTATGTGTAGTAATACACTGTAATTCGTAACTGTACGACGTAATAACAATGTAACAACGTCTGTCCACTTCAATTGCATTCAATATTACCCAGTTTAGGCCAGTATGGGTGAACGGACCTAAATTACTTAATCCCCAGGGAACAGAACCGTCAGGCATTCAAATGTTGTTTAATTGAATTGAAGCAATTAAAATTTTCACATTAATTTTATCTCACCGTATAATTCGGTCCACCAATACGTATTGGCGTTATTCAACAGCGTTAACAAACTGTCTGGACACAGTATAATATGTCAAAGTGACACATTAACTCTAAAACGGAATTGAAATTTTGTAAATAACATGTCTGATCCAAATCTAATTATCAAAGGTTATTAATTACATTATGAAAATATTTTCAATACAACTATTGTAACGATAAAATTATTATAACGTTTTATATAGATCACAATACTCAACAAAAAGATAAAAATAAATAAGTATGATTTTACATGACGAATTATCTGAATAATATGTGATTACACAGTTTTCCTGTGAAAAGAAATAAAATTAATGAAATAGGCTTGCATTGTTTCGCACATCTACTCTGTATAAACTATTTTCTATAAAGAATAATAAAGATAAAAGTTTAATAAATTAAACAGAGATATTAGTTTAGTTTGAGAATATAGAACCTTATTCGTTTTTAATTGGGTATATTAGGCGATCTTAAGAAATCTCAAGTCGTTCATAATGGAATAAAACAATTGATAAAAACTATTTTTATAAATTCAAAACTTTTCTTCATAATTGCAACTTTTTATTAGTTACCATATTATAACAATGGATATATAGAACAATTGTATCTCCTAGGGCTGGCTAATATATTTTATTTATTTTTTGTTTGTTCACGTTTGTTTTTTTATTTACTTATTAGTATTACCGTCACTTTTAATCAGTTAACGTGTAAACTAATAAAGTTACGACACATTATTTAAATCTATGAATAGATTTGTTGTATTTGAAAAGCATCAAATTTACCTTTTTTAACTCTCTCCACCATAATATGTTATATTTCACCGTGACTAGCGAAATGTTCATAAATTTTAGGTACTTTTGGTTACATTGCAGCAATTGTTTTTTTATTTCATGAAGAATTTTCGCTATCGATAAAATTATAACCCTCTCTCCCAGTTAATTATACTTCTCGATATTTTAAGTTTCTCAGAACGACAAAATAAATAAAATTATGATAATACAGTTCTTTTTCAAGCATGTTTGAGTTTACCTCAGTTTGAGTCTTTATATCTGAAATTCACTGTGGCTTTACACGTCAGGAACAATTTAACCAGACAATGAAATTAGGACTCGTTTCTTGTACAATGAGCGAATTGATTCTACTGAGTTACAAAAAAACGCCTGATGGTTTTGTGATATCTAAAGAAGTTTGTACTTAGGAAATTATAATCGTACATAGAGTTACATTATACAAAATGTATTATTGGGGCAATTTTTGCATACTGTGTGGAGTAGGAGTAAGTGTAATTTTATACCAATCATCAAAAAGCCTTTAACACCTGCACTAAAATTCACTTTTGCAGCTATTGTAACAAGCGGTACTAATGATTTATTAAAATGTTTGGCTATTTGAGTTATATTCGAAAGTTATGTAAGTATGAATGCTATAACTATTATAATTATATTATATATATATATATATATATATGTGTGCACACACACACACACACACACACACACACAAATATATATATATAGTTTTTTTTGTTAATGAGGTATGAGAAAATATTAATTCTAATTTTCCTATAACTGTTAAAATAATAAAAGATTATCTTTTCAATTAAGTTATAAAAAGGCGAGTGTTTATTTAATAATAAAATATAATCTTTGTATACAAATGTAAATTCATTTGATATTTGTTGAAAATCTCTTAAGTTAATTACGAGAATATTAAAAAAGTTCTAAAATATAATGTTTGGTAAATGTATTAGCAAACATCAGAGTTTTAAAAATATTTTTTAATTCAGTTTTTTAAATTACATTAGTTTCAGAATTATTACACACACAGATATATATATATATATATATATATATATATATATATATATATATATATACACGCTCATATGAAAATAGATTAAAAGTCTGTCTGTATATTACTTCGTTACAAATGATTGATCGGTTGACATTGACTACTATTTAAACGTACGCTGTTAGCAATTTAAAGATATCTGTCGATGTAAAAAGAAAAAAAAATCACTTGAGAGTTATTTAATAAAAAAAATAATAAATTAAACCAAGCCTACTAAATTACATATGCACATTTATTTAAAATGAAAAGTACATAAGATTTTATTTCATTAACGTCCATTATTTTTATTATTTTTTTTTTATACTGTTATTATTGAATTATTATTTATTGTAAAAGTTTTTTTTTACAATTAGATGTTAATAATTATTAACAAAAAAAATATTTAAACAAAAAAAAGGAGATGAAGAAGGATTCGAACGGCTATTAGGTGCCTTCCCCTTGTAAGATCCCACATATTTCATTAATTAAAATTTTATTATTTGGCTATAACTCTGAAACCAATGAAAATAAGTACACTTATGATATATTGTTGAAAAGCTCGCAGTGGGGGTTTATTACTGCCGTTAAGAAAAAGTCCAAAATCCAATTTTTTTAGAATTTGGACATTTTTGGAAACTTTTGGTCCAGTCGATTGCAATCAAAATGGGAGGTGCACAACTAGATGTTACAACAGTCCTAACTCCATCTACCGCTAATCGTTTTTGAGTTATGCGAGATACATAGAGACGTTACTCCGAAACTAGTCAAAATGGATTCGGGATGGTCAGAATGGATATTTCCGTTGAAATCTAAAACCGAAATTTTTCGCGATCACAATACTTCCTTTTTTCATACAAGCAAAAAAAGTATTATTTTATATATTCTACAAACATTTCTTGAAACAAACATTTAATTGAAATAATAATTTTATTCCATTTCAATGACACCTATTGCTTAACTCTATAACTCCCTATTTTAAAATAAATAATTTCGGCCAAATTATATTTTACTTTTCTTGGTATGAAGAATTTTTTTCGTATGGACGTATATTTTAAACAGTGTGTATGCATTTACCACATTTACTTCGTTTTCGAGCTGATTATTCGTAAAGATTTCTTCACAATATAAATCTGTTTTTTTTTCAATATAAAATATCTTTAGGCTCCTCACGAAGGAAAACCAGTTTCATTGCTAAATTTGCTATAAATAAAAGAATGGTAGACAGGGAGGCAATTTCGATACTGGAAAATTACAAGGAGCGTTGCCGAAAAAACTTACTTATAACCGGTTAAAAAAAATATTTATTGCACTACTGTCAAAAACAGTGATTATAAGAAAGGTCACTTCTGTGATCGAACCTAATTATTATAGGTGCATCCTCAACCAATTTTAAGAATGCATTTATCGGGTCTAACGTAAACATGTATTTAATTATCTTCCCGTTTTCGTTTCAGTTAGTCACCTTACATCATCTTCGCCTACAAATAGATGTCCAAGTTTGATTAAACATACAGAATGAGGTATTTATGTAGTCTCATAGTAACATCATACAATGAGGTAAAATATTATATAATCTCATAAAAGTATACGTCATAATATAAAGTAGATAGAACCTAACTCTATTAGGCTCATAGAATCTTCGTACGTTGGTATGACCTTTGTTTTAAAACTTTTAAGTTAATTCGATCAAAAATCTTGGCGAAGACTCATCCCATCCCATTCCACACGATACGAGTGGAATAATCTAGTTACTGATAAATGTAACTGAATCCAGTTTTTATAAACATAGAAAATTGATACACGCGGAATTTAAGATGATTAACTGCAGAGAGGTTAATTAGGAAAGTTTTGAGTACAAACGTTGGTCAGGCAAAGTAGTTTTTACTCCCTAAAAGATTAATTTCTCTTCATTTACAAATCGGGTATAGAGGTAACTGCGAATGGGTTATGGCCTGTTGTGGCCAGAGTGAATAATTAAAGAAATATATGAGTTTGTTTTTCTGAATAAAGTACATATGAAAATATACATATAGAAAATTTAATTATTTTGTTTCCGTTTTTTTTTCTGTGATTAATAAACTAGAAGGTAGCGATTGGTAGGAAGAATGAGTGAGCAGAAGCCTACACACATGTTGCATGATTTAGTCGAAGTTATTTCATTCTTCAAGATTATTTTATTCATGCGCTATTGCACCTTGAAGGGTTGTAATAAATCAACTCTGGGCGAACACTAAGGGTAAATACTACTCTTTTAATATTTCCTGCTTCCTTCTACCCTTTATTAAAGAATAAAACTGAATAAAAAATAAAATTGCTAAAATTCGATTGCTCTGAAAATAGATTAATATCAATATTACGTAACAACATAACGTATAATTTCTCTTTTGAGACATTTACTATATCTACTTTCGTAAACATATTTCAGTTATTAAGTAAGATATATGTGAAAGCTTCTCAAAATACTATAAAAATTCCGCTATAAAATTAATACTATAAAAGTATTAATAAAAATTGATAATTTTGCTTTTTAATTACTTTTAAGTTTTATGGTTTTTTACTTATTACATTTTCACTAAACTTTGCTAAATATAAGAATTTTGATTCGATCTTAATATTAAAGTTAACAGGTTTTATCGTAAGATTCCTTCCTAAACCTATACATTTTATTATACTGCAGTTATAGTTTAAAAGTAAAATTATTTACTATAAATAGCATTACTATAAATAAGTTTGAAATTAACATCTTACTAATCAAAATAAGATGATCAGATGATCTTTTTTTATTTAAGCCAGACGTAAGAAATCTACTATAGATTTTAAGAAGTTAAAAATTAAATAATAGACTGATATTTTTCAAAGTTGTAAAGAATTCTAGCAAACTTTGAAATCACTTAAAAGTTTACTAATAACTGATAAAATATCCTCGATCATCTACTTCCGCAGATAATTTTTACGTTGAATAACATAATATTCTAAATGGGGTCAAAGCGACCAAATGATTTATCTGAATTTTTGAATTATTAATTAGTTATACCATTTTAATATCGGTTTTCACTTTTATTTATGTACAGTATAGTATATTTATTTTTTAAAGCGTGCAACTAATTTTTAAATACTACTTGCTAAAATTATTATATCGTATCAGAATTTGCAGTGTATCAACCGTTTCAAAATCACGGGAAGATAATAACTCTATTTTTCATACTGTTTTCGTAAAAACTTAAAGGTCTATAAAACGTAACTAAGAAATTAATTATCAACAAGATTTAAAAAAAAAAATTTCTTAAAAAATAATGAAGTAATTTTTTCACTATAACTTGATTATACCAGTTTAGTAAAAGAAAAAAAAAATCATTTTGAATTTCGAAATTAAGCTCACTCTGATGAGTTTCTTTAGATGAGAAGTTCAAATGTAAGAGTTTTCCACATATTACGTTTGAATTTGATTTTTATTCAAAAGTAAATTTTTATTATTATTAATTCATTTTTATAAAAGGTGACTTAGACATTTTAAAAATCATATCATAGCTGCTAAAATTTCAAAATTTCTGTCTCTTATAACCATAAAAAACAAAGCTTTTATGAAAATAGAAACGATTTTATCTGCTTCGGGAGAAATATTTACCTACTAAAATCATATATTGTTAAAATATTATTCATTGATTTAATTCAGTAAAAATTAACATATTTTATTTTTGATTTAATTTTTTTTTCAATAACAGAAATAAAATAAAAATTTTAAAAATATATTAATGAAGGAAAAACTCTATTTAGAAACTTTGATGTAAGATAATAAATCAATAATTAAAAAAAGATAAAGTAAAGTATATAAAACGTCCTCAACCTTTACGTGCGATTAAACATCAAACAGTTACGTACGGCTTTGTGGCAATCAAAGGAGTCTCATGGTTTTGAAAGTAAATTAGGAGTTATTTATACAAAAAACTAAAAATTGCAGGTTTTTTTAAAATATAAAATCAACTTTCAACTTTGTTTTTCAAAATTTGATTGAAATATTTGCACAAAACCACTACTTCTTTTCAAGATAAAGCAAGATTCCTTTTTTTGATTGAAAAATCATTCAGTGAGTATTTCTTGCAATGTGGGAATTTTGAGTTCATTTTATAAATATCTGAAAGAGGAAGAACCGTTTCACTAATGCAAGAGTAAAATTATGATTTTCTTTTCACTATAAATTCTTTTTCTCTAGTAGTCGCAATCATTTCAGTAGCTAAATTTGATCAATTTCTTAAGGCGTCATTTAATATTGTCATTATGTTTCATATAAGCAAAAAATCATGGATTTAGCTTCAAATTGTAAGTTTCTCTAGAAAAATGAGAAGTTCGAATAAATTTATTAACAAAAGCCTCTGAAATCTATTAAAAATTGTCATAAAAATTACATATAGCGCTAAGCGAAGAATCAGTGTTACCAGGAAAAAATCAAAAAAATCAGTGTAAATATATTTTATCAGATTTAATAAATTCAAAAAACATTCATAACCTTTAAAATCTAGTAAAATTTAATTAATATGCGATTATAATAAAAGCCAAAGTTTTTTCGATAAAATTTTTACTGTAAGTAAATAATACATTTCTCTAAATAGAGTATGTAAGTTTTACGTTTCTCTGTCACAGTTAATATAAAAAATCTGATGTGGACAACACATGACCTCCTTGTACGTCTGTTAAATTACATTTACACATTTTTTTTAAAAATGAAAAGTACGTAGGATTTTATTTCATTAAAAACTTCTGATATGTTTCTTTTTTTTTATTGAATTATTATTCATTGTTAATTTTTTTTTATAATGAGAGGTTAATAATTTTTAATAAATCAATACATTAAAATAAAAAAAAAAAGTAGATCAAGAGTGATTCGAATCAATGTGTCTTCCACGAAGATCCAAATATTTAACTAATATTAAACTTTTATTTGGCTATAATTCTGAAACCAATGAAAATAAGTATGTTTATGCTCTATCAGTGAAAAGCTCTCAAAGAGGGCTTCAGTTAAGAAAAAGCCCACAATCCAATTTTATGGTCTTTTTTTGGATACTTTTGGTCCAATCGGTTGCAATCAAAACGGGACGGGCAAAATTAAATGTTATAACAGTCCTAAATGCAAAATTTCAACATCGAACGGCTAATCGTTTTTTGAATTATGCACCGAAACTAGTCAAAATGGATTCAGAGATGGATAAAATGGGTATTTCCGTTGAAATCTGAAAACCTAAATTTTTCGCGATCACAATACTTTCTTTACTTCGTACATGGAAGTAATTATGAAAAAAATGTTTTTATGGTCTAAATTAAAATGTTGACAATCTATCTATTTTCTGTTTACTCATCGATACTCCAGTAGTTTTTAAGATAAATTTAACTAAGAATTCTTTAAAAAAACTGATATTATCCTTTATTTGTATCTCTATGATGGTATTAATACTAATATTTGAATCCGGCCCCGAGCCAGGAAATATTAATTTTAAATCAATTAGTTTGCTGACAATATAATGTATCAGTTAAGTTTCTAGGTTTTTACTTCCAGTAGAAAAATCAGCTTTGTAAGCACCATCCTTGGGAACCAAACCTGTCATCAAAAGTTTCATTTTTCCTACGATCAAATTTTCATGGCCTGTCAGGAATTATCTCAACTAATGTTCCAAGACCACCTATCTTTTAGATAATCTGTGAGAAGTGGATGGACATTTGACAGAAACAAACAAAGTATGGCTTTTTTTAAGCCAGTGAGTTCATCAATAACAATTTTCACAACACTTATATTTCCGCTGGGATTATCATAAATGATTGAAGTTATTTTTTCCTCTTCCTAGCCTGTCAGTCTATCATTCGTAGTCGACTGGTTTCGGACTCCATTCTCAAAATTACTTTAAGCACACTCATTTGTGCTAAAAAATAACACTCAGATCAAATATCAGTGAAACGATAATTCGGTATACATATATATATATATCACACTACAACTGGATTTATGTTAATAATGTTGCATTGATTGGACACAAAGCACTCGTAGTTATATGTAACATCTTGTAGATTAGTTTTAAGCCTTATTTAGTTTAATTATTTTAGTGTTATTTTAACTTTTTATTAAAAAAAATTCCGGGCGATGATAACGCACAGGCGTTTTCCGCCCCTCCCCCCAAAATAAATCTTCTTTAGGATGTTAATATACTGTCTCAATAATACATTTTTATTTTAGTCTGTTAAGTTATGATTTCTATTAAAAGTAAAAACTTTCCTGATTATACGTATTGAAACAGTAGAGATTATTTATTAAAAAAATATGTTTTCTGCTATGCTGTTGCGGTAATGGAATGAAATACACTCAAGCACGTAATGGAGTCGTGGAAGTTGCTAACTTCTTAGCATGCTAACTCTCTAATCTCTCTGAGTACTTACAAATTGTCTATAACTTCAACCACCAAGATTCGTAGCGGTTAACTAGCGGAGAAGATTGTAGTATATTGATTGTTTCCATGGTGATTGTCTGTGGATCTGACACAATTTTCATACAATGAGTTGTTCTGTAATCATAGTCAGCATAATTTTAGTAGTTTGAAAAGTAGAAAATACGAGGTTTGTAAATAAAGTAATGAGACAAGTTTTTTTGGCAGCCAAAGTAGCAACATTGTAAAGTTATTAGTAAACGTATGGTTGTATAAACAGCTGATTTTAATTAAGTATTAATATTTTTATTCTATTTTTGCCACGTGAGACGTAAACAAACCTTTCGGGAAACGAGTTTTTGTTGTGCATTACAAAAATGAGTGATACTAATTATGAGCAACGTTGTTCAATCAAGTTTTGTGTTAAATTCGGTGAGAATGCTACTGAAACTTTTTAAAAATTAAAAAGGGCCTATGGAGATGACGATCTGTCACGAGCCCAAGTTTTTAGGATGTTAAAATCATTTTCAGATGGCCGGGGATCAGTTGCGGACAATCCACGCTCTGGAAGGAAGTCAAAAAAAGACAACAATGTTGAGCTTATCAGAGACTTGATACGAACGACCGGCGATTAACTGTCAGAATGATTGTAGAACAATTAAATTTGAACTGCGGAAAATAAACTTTTAAATACTGCAGAAAAGAGTTGTGAGACGAGCTATCAAAGACAACTGGATGCTGCAACATGGCAATGCACCTTGTCACACTGCACTCTCAATTAATGAGTTAATGGCACAGAAAAATATTCCTGTAGTTCTTCAACTTCCTTATTCATCTGAAATGAGTCCCTGCGATTTTTTCCTGTTCCCTACTTTAAAAAAATACCTCAAGTACATGATTTTGGAACAGTAGAAAACATAAAAAAATGTAACCTACCATTTGAAGGATATTACTGTTTCTGAGTTCTAACACTGTCATGACGAGTGGGAAAACTGTTAAAATGAAACAATTTTATGAACCAGTCTCATTACTTTATTTACAGACCTCGTAACTAATAAAAATTCTTCTCTGAGATGACACGGGAGAATTACTGTAATTTTCAACACTCAGAGTACTTTTCAATCTGCAATTTTATATTAATTCAATAATAAAAAGTATTTATTTAGAAAATAATTATTATTATAATGACACTTTTATGCAATAAAATATTAATATAAGCAGTTTATTTAGTTCTTCAGAGTAGTTTGCATAGAGAGAACATTATCTTGTTGAAAAAAGGTTATGTTGGGTATCAAGGATCTCCTTTTCCAGTAGTTAGGCCAGAGTTTACTTTCATTGTTCCACAACATAAATGGATATCTCAGTTTGACGCTTGCCGTAATCCTCTCCAATAGTTTCTGTCTAAGAATCTCATAAAGCAATTAAGCTATAAGTAACACCACTTAATGCTATTTTCTCTGAGAAAAATAATGTTTAACATGAAGTTAGTTCTGTAGTTTACAAATTATCTGTAGTAGAATGGAATATTATCGATATTTTGGTAAAATTCGGATGCTGATGTTTGGGATTTACACTACTTGATGAAGATAAAAATCCCATGCTATATTCGAGCAAGCCTGGCAAAGGATGCCGTTTATAATAGCGATTATATGAGGTGTAAAACTGCTTACAGCGGTTAGGTTTTCACAAAAAAACGTAAGAGTTTTAGGGACTAAAAAGTGTACTAAAAACGTAAGAGTTTTAGGTGCTAAAAAGTGGAAAAATAAGAAACTGAACTGAATAATAATTGAAGTGGAAATTATTGCAATAAAAATATCGATGGCTAGTCAATAGATTTTTTTGTAAGAGTAGTTTAATTTCTACAATGCAACTATAATTTGATAAGAAAACTACATCAGTTTTATAACAGTGATTAATTAAACTTTTATATATTTTCTAATTATATAAAAAATACATTTGCTTCTAATTCATTTAACTCAACATGAAGTTTTCGGCCTAGGTCGATATTTTTAAATAATAATTATAAAAGAGACTTATTAAAAAAAAAATAAATTTACATAAAAATTAAAAACTTAATTAGAAAATAATATAAATAAATTGTAAATTCAATTAGTTTTACAAATAAATAATTACAAAATTAATTAGAAATAGCAATTAATTATTTAGTAGGTTCCAAATTTAAAAAAAAAACTTTACTTAATAAAACCGAAACTATTAAGAAAATCGAATGAATAACATTTTTAAGTAAATTAATCTTAATTTCGTTTTTCCTCAAAATTTTATGATTTTAAAAAGAACATTTTTGTTTTTGTTATTCATAAATAAGAGACGCAGATATTATATGTAACAAAGAACTGCAAAAAGTATTGTAAAACTTCTGCTCATTGGTATATTAGGTGCCACAACTAAACAGTTCAAGATACTGCGCATACGATTCACAATTATTCCCTAAAATATGTAGCTGTTTTTGGAAACAATAAGCATTGAATGTGAAGCTGACTCTAAGTATGCATTTTACACGCCAAAATTTAGTCGGCATTCAATCTTTTAAATGAAATTTCATTCTATTCATGTCAAAATATGGTTATAAAATAAAAATCATTAATCTCAGAAAAGCAACTCTTGACTACTTTCATTTGAACCTCCGTTTTTAGATGTTTGTAATAACCATAAAATATATTGGTAGATGATGTAAAGTAATAAACGTGTTATTAAACCGTCTCGGAAAGGAAACAATGCATTGTGTATATTACGTCTGCATTCTATAGGAATCACTTATTATATCTCGATTATATTTTAAGATTTTTTTTATTTTTACCATGAACCAATACTGAGCGCGTTTACATATATAACCGGGTAATAATTTATTTAAACCGTTTATTCCGTTTCAAATTTTAAGTGTTTTTTTTTTTTGTTTTAAGTACCATGAAAGATCCTTGTGATGCAAGCAAGAAGCATATATAAAGAAAGATGTTATCGTTCACAAAAAAATACTACCAAGGTAACTTTTGCTTTAAGTATTGTCAAAATAAATTCTTTTCTAAGAATGCAGAAGTAAAAGAATGTCGTGTCAAATCACTTACGCAATAAAGTGGTGTTTTTTCTTTTCTTTATTTTTTAGAATTATTGTAAAATGGAATACTATCAACTTAATGGAGAATCAATTTAAAATTTATTTTATTTTCAGAAAATTCCATTGCACAGATACAAGTAGACTAGTAACTGTTGAAATATAACATGAGTATAATCATCGTCTAGCACGTAAATATATCATAAACTTATTTCATTCAACTTTTATTCAGTCATACCGTTTAAATAATGTTTTAATTTTTTTTTTACACTTTTCAGTGGTATCCTATTTATGATTTTAAAATAATTCATAACTCGGTAGATACTGCGCTAAAATGTGTGCAGGTTTTTAAACTCATCTGAATTATTATAATTGAAATAATTTACTTCTTAAATGTTACACTATTTTCATACTGTTTAATTACTTATTACCATTTAAAATTTTTATAGAAATGTTTCAACTACTCAAAATTCGGTTCAAAAAATTCAAAAGTATGTAAGGATATTGAATTTTGTAAAACTACTTTTTAAATTTTGAATACGTATAAATTTTAACACTTCTTGTTTAAAAAGTATTGCTGAAATATTCTTGTTGATATTTTATAATTTTGTGAATCGCTTTCGTAGAAAGACTAAAATCATAACAATTATAACGAAGAAACTGAACTTTGGATATCTAAGATCTTTTTTAATAAAAGTTGCAGATCAGTTATGTACTTGTAGATTTTCAATGATGTCGATTTGTTTATCAAATTTTGAATGTTGTTTTGAATTAAATATAAAATATGGATATTGTAAATTAAGCTTATTAAAAAAATTAAAAATAAACTGCGTTCATTTTCAATAAAAGAAAGTTTTTAGGTACTATTAAGTAAGTACTCGTAAAACAAGTAAAATATTAAAAAATTTCAACAAATACGGGCTTTGAAGAATTACCATTTTTTTAACATAAATCTACAAAAATTATTGATAAGATACTAGTAATTTCCTCCCAAATCAGTAAAACGCCCAAGTCTCTCCCTCACCAAATTTTCAACAAGTTTTTTTATTGCAATAAACTGTCATTTGACTGCTTTGATGTTATATTCCGTTCCGTTCTCTTACTTATTAATCATTTAATTTCTATAGAACACCATATATTACTACCTCGACTATCTGTTCGTTAACCTGAACTTTGCCATCTACATTTTTAGTTTCACATCTTGATAGCGCTATAGCAAAACTATAGCTCTAGAAGGGAAAGTACTGTATTCCGTAAATTTGGGCATATGCAGCTTTTACCGGATCTTGAAGTTTTGACACCTAAGGAACCCAAAAAACCGGATGGTAATTTTCCAGATGTTAATGTTCGAATGTACGCGCGCGCGTGTGTATGTTCAGTGTTGGACTATAAAAAACCTTATATCTCCAGAACTACTCGACCGATCAGTAATCTGACCAAAGTAATCTGACCATCAGTAATCTGACCTGGTCAGTAATCTGACCAAATTTGGTCAGATTACTTCTATTTATGGGATAATGATACCATTAAATCTTCAACTTAAAAGATCAAAGGGATAAGGCTGTAGGGCAAGGTCACCCTCAGCTAATTAAGGTCATTATTTTCTTAAGCAAATTTGTTAACAATTAAAAAATAACAGTAATTACAAAAAAATGTTTTCTACAACCTCCAGTCTAAAAAATGCTGTTGTAGTCATCTGCTATACTGTGGCGTCACAGGTGAGCGGTAGAACTAAATAAATGAATAATAAATATTTAACGTGTAAAAAGACTACTCGGTCTGGCTGGGTCTCGAATGCCCAGTTTATTTGTTTTCTGGTGCATTATGCCTCGCTGCTACACCAACTGTCGAGCATAAACGAAATTTCTTCTATGGAAGTTGTGAAATTAAATCTGTTTAGTTAGTGCCTACCGTTACCGCTAGTACCGCTAAACCCGCGCGAATTAAATACGGTATGCGTTCGTGCTTTAGTTAGAATAATTGAATTAAATAAACGAAAAAATATTTTTTTTAAAAATAAAATGATAAATTGTTTGAATTAAGTTGTGTGTGTATGTGTGTAAGCCGTGTTTCAGAAACAACTGTGTTGAAGTTTTTATCCTCTACTACCAACTTAACTAAATCTGGTAGTCTTAATATTTTGCAAATTGATTTAGTTTCTTTTTTTGAAAAAATCTACCAAATTCTTCTTCCAGCGTTGCTCATTACGGTACGGAAACGGGAATGCTATTAAAGACAAAAGAATAGAGATCATCGAAATTTGGTAATTATGAAAAAGTTAATATATGGAGGTTTAATAAAATATGAAATGTGAAGTTAAGCCAAATAGGATAGGAGAAAATGTTTGTGACAGAATGTTAAAAAAAACGTAGAACTTAATATATCCTTTAAATGATCAAATATTAAAATATTTAGGTAGAATTACTTTGGTAATTGAGGGATCTCTAGAGGATAAAATCGGAGGTATAAAATAGTATTTGAATTTGTAGATAGATAATTAAGATAGCAGAATTTAAAAATTATATTTATGTTAAAAGATTATCATAGTATAGAAAGAAATTAAAGGTGGCTTTAACTTGTCAATCATTTGACTATCAGAGAAAAAAAAGAGGAATGTTAATCATATGAAATCGATATTTTTTTAACGAATATGAACAGTTCTAATTGCACTAGTCGTAATTCTTCGATTTATAGGGTATTAGGATTGTAGTAAATAGAAACAACTGCAAATATTCATGTATTAAATTTCCATATTACTAAAAGATATTGGACTTTTTTGTAATTTACAGCACTTCTTAAACTAAAAGTGAAAACTAGTTAGCTTTTTGTAGTTTCCTTTAATTGAACTTAAATTTAACGGCAACTGAATACCTTAGGTTATTCAAATCAAAAATAGTATTTCAAAAACAACATGGATTACCATCTAAAGCACTTATCTCATATAAACATTTTTCCTCGTAAATTATAACTTACAATTCTTCTAAAGATAAATAACTTCTGGATGAAATCTATATATTGTTGAGACCGATCAAGGATTTTATTTTTTTCAGCAGCATAATTTTACATTTTATAATTGAACAAATATTTACTTTTCTTCTAATAATTTAAAATAATTAAAGTTCATAATTACTGAAAATTAGTTTGCCGTTAGGTAGTCAAGTAAGTTTTATACAACTTTATTTATTTTTATATTTATTAAATAACTGAGTATTTTCATGTGTATAAATAAATTGAGTATATTTATGAAGACGTGAAGGCTGAGTATTTTTTAAATACTCAGCCTTCACGTTTTATTTCACTTACATCGGTGAATACTAACATCAATTTAGCAATAGCATTTAATAAGTAAATTTTTTTTAATAATGTTCAAGCTACTTGATTAGGTGTGAATAAATGTTAGATTTAATAAAAAGATATAGATTATAATTAATTATATTTGTATCAATGTAATGTAAATGTATATTTATACTTCTTATCAACAAAAATGCAGTAATGGAAAAAGTGCCTAAAATGATCTATGAGCTTGTTAAACCTTAGTTCATCATCTTGTTTGGTAAGTGTGTGATCGCTAGGAGTGTGAGCAGTGGAGATGGTGTGAGGAGAAAATCAATGGACCCTTAAAGGGCATAGAGTATATAGGAGTATCATGCTTCATCCTTGTATTAGGCTGCTGCCTGTGAATTAAACGTCTGAATATACTAGATAACTGTAATATTTTTACAGCAGTATTCAATTATATCGATATTTTTTGCAAAGACGAAAAGAACTCATCATGGAGTAACTGGTAGGCGCGCCCGCACACGCATTCAGACACACACGCGCGCATATACACTATTATATACATATTTATATATAAGAATACCTTTTATACATAAAAAACCCTAACATCAATTAACTATATTACCACAAAACCTAACTAATAAACCAACGTTGTATCACTTTGATATCATTTTGTATCACTTATCTATTTGTATCACTTTGTATGATCAAATATTAAAATATTTAGGTAGAATTACTTTGGTAATTGAGGGATCTCTAGAGGATAAAATCGGAGGTATAAAATAGTATTTGAATTTGTAGATAGATAATTAAGATAGCAGAATTTAAAAATTATATTTATGTTAAAAGATTATCATAGTATAGAAAGAAATTAAAGGTGGCTTTAACTTGTCAATCATTTGACTATCAGAGAAAAAAAGAGGAATGTTAATCATATGAAATCGATATTTTTTTAACGAATATGAACAGTTCTAATTGCACTAGTCGTAATTCTTCGATTTATAGGGTATTAGGATTGTAGTAAATAGAAACAACTGCAAATATTCATGTATTAAATTTCCATATTACTAAAAGATATTGGACTTTTTTGTAATTTACAGCACTTCTTAAACTAAAAGTGAAAACTAGAAATATAGTATATTTCTTTTTAATTGAACACCCAAACACACACACACACACACACACACACACACACACACACACACACACACACACACACACACACACACACACACACACACACACACATACAAATCTCATTTCATGTGTGAAATATTAGATAAATAGAAATATATACACACTTGTTTTTACGTATGCAAATATTAGTATATTTCTTATAAGCGTTAGAAAGTGGTTCTTCAAAAGATGAAAGGAAAACAAATGTTCCACATGCAACTAGAATGTGTTTGTTCAAGAATAGTGAGAGATTGTTACAGAAAATATTTTTCGAATAGATCAAACAGTTTGATACAAGTATAAAATTCTTGTTACAAAATTGAATGGAATTAATGGTACAGTCAAGTTTAAAAATTTGTACACAATATGTATGTATATATATATTTTTTTCTTCTAAAGTGAAGATTCATTTCCCTTTTAGAATCATTTATTCAAGATTGATATTTTCTATTGATGTACTGAGTTCGTTTTCAGTTGGGACGTAGCAGGTATTTTCATTGTCCTTCGCTTCTGAGGAATTTGGTTATATTTTTAAATATGTTTAGTCCACCTTCTGGTCGTAGCACTACCTTGATATATGGTAATGAATGGTGGTTTTAGTATTTTAATTGCTAGATAATTTTATCGTTAGGCTATCTCTCTTATTACGCTGGAGCATTGATTTTTACGTTGGTCTCATCCGTGGTCTAGTTTGTCACGGTAAGTCTTTCGAATTCTTATAATTTATTTTTCTTTTGAGGTTTATTATTTTAATGAGTTTAGAGTCATTGCATTATGAATTTTTTTGTATTACTTCGATACACTCTTAACTAAATAAAATGTCTTATATTAGACAATATGGCAAAGAACATTTAATAAAAATAACCATACAATAAGAATTCATTTTCCAAAAGTACGATGATTGTAAATAACTTTACCTCATTTTAACTTTACTATGCTTAAATTTTAATCAAATCTGATTAATGACTATGTACTTTGCTATCAAAATTCAATGTTACATTGCATAAGACTTTATAACCTAGTTTTAGTTAAAGTTTTACCATTAGCTCGTAGCTTTGGTCAGCTCTGTCTTGAATTTCCTTTTAAGAAGTTTAATACTTTCCTACCTTTCATTAATTGTGAAGAATTATTATTCAGAAATAATTTAAGATTATTGTTTATAAAAATATATTAACTTTGTTAAGCAAGAGTTTATGAGAAATTTGTATGTCTAATATTTGTGAATCTACCACTCACTTGAATTAGTGGAATACTGATTTGATAATACTTTATTTAATGCACGGGTGCTTGATCTACATTAACATCTTACACATAGAAGATCGTGCCTGCCTTTTTAAGTTATTTTGATAATATTTTTCGTAACAATAGTAGTGCTGAAGTTTATATAAATAGTTATAATTATGTATAAAGCTAATTATTTGTTAAAAGAAAAATATTTTATTCCACTCAAGAATTTTAATGAAACTTCCCATTAAAAACTCAATCAACTCTTTATTAATTTTAAAAAGGGTTACGACTGTGGACAGTAAATATGTACCAATTATTTATTTAAGGAATCTAAGTTTTTCGGACTGTTATTTGGGCATATGAAAATATATATACCGATACTACAGTTTACTAGAAAAGTGTTATTAGTTTGAATTCGTTACATTAGATTAATGATTTCGTAATTTTCTCCAATGTATAAATCAAAGTCGGGTAATTTTATTTGTGTAACCAAAATTATGAATATTTGTTGTACAATTTTAATTTTTAAGGCGTTTCCTACACTTTTTAATATTAAGTTTCCCGATTTCAGGATAATATATTTGGAAATAGAATAAAAATTGTTCTTTTATTTATATATACAGGTGATTCAAAGAAACGGGAAATTTAAAAAATTAAATAACGTTAATGAAAATTTTTTTTAGAAAATAAATTTTATTTTATGTAATTGTACAAATATTGCCATTTTAGGATACATACATTTTAGTTTATTTTTTAAAGATGACATCTTGCAGGTGACCTACTCTTCTACGTAAACACTCACGAACTCTCTTCGTTAAATTGTTCATGGTTTGACGTAACATCTTAACTGGAATTTCTGTAATTGCTTCTCGGATCTTTGCCTTCAGTTCTTCCGTTGTAGCAGGTCTACTGTGGAACACTTTACTTTTAAGGTGACCCCACAAAATGTAATCGCAAGCTGAGAGATCAGGTAATCTGGGAGGCCATCTAATGTCACCATTTCGTGAAATGATACGTTGTCCAAACAATCGGCGTACAGCTGCCATCGATATTCGTGCAGTATGTGACGTTGCTCGGTCTTGTTGAAACCAGGCTGTGTTAAGAATTGGTGGAAATCTCTTTTGTTGTTCCACAATAAAGGTTTCAAGCATGTCTACGTAACGAGCCGACGTCACTGTAGTCGCAAGACCGTTGTCATCCTCAAAAAAATAAGGGCCTACAACACCGTAAGATGACACAGCACACCACACGGTCACTTTCTGGCTGTGCAACGGACGCTGGTGTAGCTGCATAGGATTTTCTTGTGCCCATCTGAAATTTTGCTTGTTAACAAATCCACTGAGATGGAAATGCGCTTCGTCTGACATCCAAAGTTCGTGAACAACCTCTTCGTTATCATTTATCTTCTGAAGCATTACATTACAGAATTTCGCTCGCATAACTGCATCGTTCAGTTGCAGTTCCTGGACGATCTGCAACTTGTATGGATGGTTTTCTAAGTCCTTCACTAACATTCTTCGAACACTTGAACTATGCAATTGTAAAGATGCGGAGAGACGACGGATTGACCGATGTGGACTCCGTGTGACAGCATCTTGTAAAGCTTGAACATTCTGTGGTGTACGGACGGTTCGCTCACGGCCTGGAGGTTTCTTTTTCATTGCCGAACCAGTTTCCTCAAAATTAGATATCCATGTTTTAATTTCATGTGCTGATGGAACGCGGTCTTGCCGTCCCAGATTAAAATGACGGCGAAATTCTCTACGCGCTCCCTCCACATTGTCATTGTTTTTGTAAAACGCTTTGATAGCAAATGCACTTGCGCACCACTCCAAGGATCCATGAGAACTAAATGGCAGGTTAGGTTAGAGAGGCTGGTGCCACTTATCAAATGGTACCAATCGCTCACGGCTACCAACACAACTTTCAAAATTTCCCGTTTCTTTAAATCTTCCTGTATATATGTATATATATATGGAAATTTTTATCAAGGCGTATATATTCTCGGAGAGTTTTTAGGTATATCCCGTAGTTTCTCTGAAGTAAATCGTCTGTTTTCATTAAGCATCAACCAATCTTTTCATCTTTGATCCCTTCTTCTTCGGGTTGTGTTTGTGAACATAGTTAGGATCCTCTTAGGTTCATTCCGAAGATAATGGGCATGTAAAACCAGTTAGTATATCATTAGTAAGTTTTAGTTACTTGTATGTTACAAGTAGAAAAACATATTGTTTGTATATTTCGCTATTTGTGAAAGATCTAAAGATTTTATCTTTCCTCCATTGCTCATCAGTAAGCATAATGGTTAAAATATCACTGGAGTAATAGCTCCTAATATCCCTGTTAAATTTTTAGTATGTAGAATTTATTGATTATTAAATGTTACTTTATTTCAAAACCAAAGAAGGCTTTGATAAATTGTTTTTTTTCTATATTTCTACGGATGTACCTGGAAAATCTTTTTAAGGAAAAGATTGCTTAACTATATTATTGTTGCTTTCAGTTAATTGATTACTAATTAATTAACAATATTTTCTTGTTAGATGTGTTAGGTTGATCTAAATAATTGTAATTAATAGTACTGTATGCTCCGTCTATTTTACCAATGTTCATTTCTCTTTCCACTTCTGAAGTGGAGTGTTCAGAAGTGGAAAGAGAAATGAACATTGGTAAAATAGACGGAGCATACAGGAAAGTTAAGGAAAATTTTGGGGTACATAAATTAAAATCTAATAATGTGTTAAACAAAGATGGTACACCAATATATAATACGAAAGGTAAAGTCGATAGACGGGTGGAATATATTGAAGAGTTATACGGAGGAAATGAATTAGAAAATGGTGTTATAGAAGAAGAAGAGGAAGTTGAGGAGGATGAAATGGGAGAAACAATACTGAGATCTGAATTTAAGAGAGCATTAAAAGATTTAAATGGCAGAAAGGCTCCTGGAATAGACGGAATACCTGTAGAATTACTGCGCAGTGCAGGTGAGGAAGCGATTGATAGATTATACAAACTGGTGTGTAATATTTATGAAAAAGGGGAATTTCCGTCAGACTACAAAAAAAGTGTTATAGTTATGATACCAAAGAAAGCAGGGGCAGGTAAATGTGAAGAATATAGAACAATTAGTTTAACTAGTCATGCATCAAAAATCTTAACTAGAATTTTATACAGAAGAATTGAGAGGAGAGTGGAAGAAGTGTTAGGAGAAGACCAATTTGGTTTCAGGAAAAGTATAGGGACAAGTGAAGCAATTTTAGGCCTCAGATTAATAGTAGAAGGAAGATTAAAGAAAAACAAACCAACATACTTGGCGTTTATAGACCTAGAAAAGGCTTTCGATAACGTAGATTGGAATAAAATGTTCAGCATTTAAAAAAAATTAGGGTTCAAATACAGAGATAGAAGAACAATTGCTAACATGTACAGGAACCAAACAGCAACAATAACAATTGAAGAACATAAGAAAGAAGCCCTAATAAGAAAGGGAATCCGACAAGGATGTTCCCTATCTCCGTTACTTTTTAATCTTTACATGGAACTAGCAGTTAATGATGTTAAAGAACAATTTAGATTCGGAGTAACAGTACAAGGTGAAAAGATAAAGACGCTACGATTTGCTGATGATATAGTTATTCTAGCCGAGAGTAAAAAGGAATTAGAAGAAACAATGAACGGCATAGATGAAGTCCTACGCAAGAACTATCGCATGAAAATAAACAAGAACAAAACAAAAGTAATGAAATGTAGTAGAAATAACAAAGATGGACCGCTGAATGTGAAAATAGGAGGAGAAAAGATTATGGAGGTAGAAAAATTTTGTTATTTGGGAAGTAAAATTACTAAAGATGGACGAAGCAGGAGCGATATAAAATGCCGAATAGCACAAGCTAAACGAGCCTTCAGTAAGAAATATAATTTGTTTACTGCAAAAATTAATTTAAATGTCAGGAAAAGATTTTTGAAAGTGTATGTTTGGAGTGTCGCTTTATATGGAAGTGAAACTTGGACAATCGGAGTATCTGAGAAGAAAAGATTAGAAGCTTTTGAAATGCGGTGCTATAGGAGAATGTTAAAAATCAGATGGGTGGATAAAGTGACAAATGAAGAGGTATTGCGGCAAATAGATGAAGAAAGAAGCATTTGGAAAAATATAGTTAAAAGAAGAGACAGACTTATAGGCCACATACTAAGGCATCCTGGAATAGTCGCTTTAATATTGGAAGGACAGGTAGAAGGGAAAAATTGTTTAGGCAGGCCACGTTTGGAGTATGTAAAACAAATTGTTGGGGATGTAGGATGTAGAGGGTATACTGAAATGAAACGACTAGCACTAGATAGGGAATCTTGGAGAGCTGCATCAAACCAGTCAAATGACTGAAGACAAAAAAAAAAAAATAGTAGTGTGGTTAAAACGTTACAGTACTAATTTTTAATAATGTAATATGACACTCAAGATACTTGTGTTATCAGAGTTGCATTCTAATACGTCAACTTAAACTTGTTGACTCAAGTGCAATTATGCCAAAGTGTCCATTTATTACACAGAGTCTTTTATTCCAAATGTCTTCTGTAATTCTACTTTTGATATCCGTCCTTTGTTAAAATTATTCAATTTGAAATTTCTATATCAACATTATCAAAGTGTTGGTTAGGATATAAAGTAAACCGCATGAAATTTGTAACAAAAGACTAACAAACCATAAAATTTAATTTATGAAGATTCAGTGGACTGAAAGTAACTGCCTTAATGTTCGTACTGTTACCCACAATAGGGCAGATCATTTGAAAAAGGATTTAGATTTCAATGGAGACCTAAATTTACTGTATTCAAAAACCTGTTTTATTCCTGTAAATATTAGGCCTCTATGTATGGGGAACAGTTGTAACGTAGAAATATAAGTAACTATAATTATTAATCACAATTAAATAAAATTAAACCGGTTAAGAATGTAATGCATTATTGTTTTCAACTTTACAAATATTACTTAACATTATCTGACAAATTTAGTAGCTATAAAAATCGTCTAAATATTAAAATTCTATTATAAACAGTAGTGTTCTTTTTTGGGAATAAATTATAGAATCAAAATTATCAAAATATTATTTGAATAAAAAACTATTTGTAATAAAATTTTGAAATGCATAAACATATATACATAGATGTTAAAAAAATAAAAACTCTAATACTATTAAAATAAAATTATTTATAATTCTATTAAAAAAAATTATAAGCAATAAATCACTGTAATCAACTAAGAAACCAAAAGTGTACCACCAACATAAATTGAGCATATTATATTAGTATAATTAACTTAAATTAGCTTTTTCGTTGGAATTTGATTTTATTATTACACTGAAAATTTACAGATTTTAACTAACCAACAGTAGTGGTTATTTTACTTAGTGAAGTCTATGTGTTTTGGAAATTTTTAAACTGAACTATCATAATAATTCGCGCAAAATCATCTTTCAGAAAGCAAAACGAACTGTTATTTTAACATTTTCAACAACCGTTACATGTCCTTAATTCAAAGTTTTAATGTTATTACAAGGTATGTAATGAAAATTTGCTAGGGGCAAAGTGTAATAAAATGCGGTTGGATTTTGTAGGGATAAATTAAATACTTGGTTTTGACAGTATAGCATCCAATATTGCGTTCAATTTATGTTGGTGTTGCTCAATGAGCTATTCTGTGTGTGTATACGCGTGCGCGAATTTATCAGTATTCCACATATAAATTGTTCTGATTTGATTAATTTGCTACCTCTGTGTAATCTGAATTTATGTTTTACATGTTAAATAATAAATAAAAACACCAATTTTACGTTACAATGAATGTCTCTTTTGAAATTTTTTATGGAAATAGCAAATAGCATCTAATAAAAACCTACAGAAAAAGAACTTCGTATGAATTACATTTATTTTCTATTAATATGAATTGTATTTGGATTTCTAATTTTAATTAAAAATTGTTTAATTTTGTTTCTTTTTTTGATTAATAAATTCATTTTAGTTCCATGTGTGATTAAACATGAAATATTAAGTGTATAAGTTAATCTCAGAAAGAAATTAAATAATTATGGTCTAATTTATTTATACAATTTAAAGTAATATTCACAAAATTATAAAGAGATTTTAATAAGAAATCTTTACCGTTACCAATTTCAGTTTTCTAAGTATAATGAAAATATAGTTTTAGAATTTTATTTTATTTTACGTAATTTTTATACTCGTATAAGATAGATACTTTTTCATAAGATCATACACATTTATTTCGTTTCCTCCATATTTTGTTAAATTTTACTTAAATGGAGTCATTTTAGCTTATTAAGGATTTCTTTCTTTAACTTACTTCACCTTTAAACTTACTTTTTTTATATTGAATGAAGTTCAATATAGTGTGTTTTCCTACTTTAAATATTATTTCTTTTAAATCATTTGGTTACATATTCTTCTAACGCTACTGTATGATTCTTTATTCCGGATCCAATTTCTTAAAACCGTAGTTATTAAATTTTCTATCTTCGTTATTTTTAACTAAATCACATAAAACTGTAATAAAATTACAGTCAGCAATTCATTATTTATATTGTTTTTTTTTTTTTTGTTGAAAAAGACTGAATTCCTAGAAATGTAAACAAATTGTGTACATCACAGTTGCTATCTTTGCACCTTCAGCCTCGTGGACCGGATTAGGTAAGTTATCATTTCTGAGAAATAAATGGGTTTCTGGATTCACTTCCCGTGTTATATGAAATTTTTTCTGCCGATAATTTAAGTAAAGTATTTTGATTAATCTAATTCTCTTATCGCTTATAAACATATTTTCATTATAATATTCTACTTTTTATATTTCTTGTCATAATTAGTTGAAAACTCTTTTTCATATAACAATATTATCGTGAATGTATTTTTTAACATGTGCATTTCTTAAAATTCAAATCAAATCTGCAATATAATAGGACTTGTCAAGAAGAACCCTATTAGCTTCTATTAGTCCTATTAGCTAGTAAAAATTATGTCGATCTTAGTAGAAAAAAAATTTTCTTATAATAATTTCTTTAAATGTCCGCAAAGATTACTTTATAGCATTAAATTACTAAAAAAATTATTTATATATTCCGGAAATAACAGCGCGATGTTTGATATAGTTTCATGATGTTATATTAATTTCTGTTACATTATAAAAACACTAAGACTGACCGTGATTCCAACCCAGAATCTTTCTGACAAAGGTCGCTATCATTCTGCCAAGAAGGTCGGTAAATGGAATATTAATATGCTACAATCTGCAAAGTTAATCATTCACTTTAACAAACTCCTCTCTCTTCCCAGAATATCTAGATTATTTAGGCTGCAGAATGGTAAAACACAGATCTCAGTTTCGATTCTCAGCGAGAATTTTGGATTTTTCATTCTCATTTTATCATTCAACATCCACATTAGCACTCGAATGTAACCTCCCATACCTTTCATATCAATGAACTCTTTTCAGAAAAATTTATCGTTTTTTACAATCTTGTAATCCGTGAATCATTTCATTACAATGTGATATAACTTTTCATTTTGATTAGAGCAATAATATGAATCGATTTGATAATTGATAGAGCTTCACCACAGACATATAAATGTCAGTTTTATTCATTAATGTTTGTTGTTAAATCGTTTGTTATTCTGTTTTTATTATCTTTTTTATTTTCCCCGCCTCTTGGCCCGGATCCGCAACTAAGCATAAAATTAGATCCGAGGGATGCCTGCGCCTCAAACTACCTCGGAAGGGCACAAGACACCGCCCAGGTAGCCAGGACTCGGTCTTTTCTTCCTTGTCATGCCTCTAATGGGTAGTTCCCAAAAGGGAACCACCCACCGGGACTACGGTCTAACATTCCCTCCAATGACATCTCAAAGGAGTCCCCCCCCCCCCCCGATTTTAGAAGATGGAAGACCGGCGCTTCCCACTCCTTCCGGATGGAGTTGTCCCTCAAAGACACCACGACGTTACTATGAAAACACAACTCCTGACGCAGATGGAAGCATCTTGCATCCCCAACCACCCGGTGCATGACCGTGTTGCTTGTAGGATGTACACCGAGGCTCCTGTTTAGAATCTTTACGTGTATGGTCGTTTTACCGGTCGTGAAACAATAGCCACTCCTATCGGTGCCATTGTAGAACTTGGTCCTATGACCTGGACTCCAACATCTGAAGCAGAGGTCGTCGGAGGTACACCGCATCACCCGACAGTTCACACGAGAACACGCCCATCAAACAGACGTTATGTCTACAAGGATGCGCGGCACTGCCAATGTGATTATCTGTGTTTAATCATAAGCCGGCCGCATTGATAAAACATCAGTGCTTAACCAATGCTTAATGCTCATTGATTAAACATCAATGAGTGACCTACTCATTCGTTATTCTAGAAAGTTCCCCAAGAAACTCATCCTGCGTCGTAAGAGCATCTACATCCTCAATTAGGTCGTGGAACGTACTACCACCCCTTTCAGTCAGGACTGTGGTAGCATCCTTCACTTTTTCTACGATATCTCTGCTCAACTGTTCGGCCTCACCACTATCGGTCCGCACTCGGAAGTGTAGGTCCTCTCCCTGTCCCTTCCGTACGGAGAGGACCACGATTTCGCACGGTGACACTGTTCTCCTCACCGTGCGGAGGAGATCTACGTAGGTCTTTACCACGACTCTGACCATCACTGTGGTAGTTGGAGTGCCTGCGGGTCACTTCTTACCGGTTGGCATCGATGTTAGTGACGCTCGTAACAAATGAATGAAAAGCTGCTTCTCCATTCTTCTACCCAAATATTCTACTAACCGTCAAAGAATCCGATTCTGTCCATCCGTCAGCACCCACGGGATGGACCTGCAAACAGAGGCTACCCCACGATCCCCTGCCAACGAGTCAACGACCAAAACGTAGTCAGTACACCCTAGAACTCAATTTTACAACTACTACCCTCCTCAGAAAGATCTCCAGTAGTCGACTGCAAACCTATGACCTGGCTCGGCTTCAATGTACCCGCACTGGCCAAGTCCTGAAGCCACGGAGCTTTCAATACCGACTTGTGTTGCAAATGCTCGATTCTAACCGCAATGTTAACGATGAAGTCGGATCCAACTCCATCTTCCAAGTCGGCTGTATCCTCCACTAAAGCATAGTACTGAAAGATGTCCTCGAGCCATCTACTCAAGACCAGCCGCTCAAGATCAGCATCAGCAACTCCATTCTCGACCGCCCGCCGAAGCTCTTTAATCGACCAAGCCGTGGCCAGTTCTAATCCCCGGTCCGGAGCCTTATCAGAAGCAATGTGGTACATCTGCGTGCGTTATCCGTCATACTCGGTTTAATAGTCCTCCTCCCATGAGATCCCTCATCTTTTCTGTCTAGAACATCTTCGAATGTTCCCAATATACGAACATTTCTGTCCATGTCCTTTGAGAATCTTTTGATCTCAACCTTGGTATTCGAATGTTGTCGAACCAATAGGTTCCGCTCCAACACACTGCGAAATAGAAGCCTCAGATTATGGACAAAGCACTTCTTCTGCGATATAAGACTCTGTCTCATACCCCTACACGCTTCTGTCCTGCAGACTCTTCTTCCTCAACCCGGAGACATCTACAAACGACTCTCTCTTTTCCAAGTCGGAGACGTCCTCCGTCGAATACAAGGAACTTTAACCAGCCCTTCTGCTTCTTCGCTCCTTCAGAGGCTGGAGAAGAACCATTTAGTCGACATTTCCCGAAACGTTTATTCGGAATGTCCATCTTCCTGTTTGTCTCGTAACCCGACCGGGAAATCTCCGTCATTATCCTTACTAGGTGGACCAATTGAATAAAAAAACCACTGGCGTTGAACCGAATTTTCCTTTATCGTCTTCTTCTTACTCCTGCAAACCAGGGGATCAGCGCGCCGAATTTCCTCAGTGATCATTTCTCCAATGTTGTTCCACCGCTGATATCAGACATGACTTCTTGCACCTTGATCCTTGACGCTCCCATTCTGCTGGATCTCCGACCCGTAACCAGAGGGAATTCCTCTTCAACACAAATAATCCATGAAAAATATTAGTTAGCAGTTGTGTGATTACTGATTACCTAAAGAAAATGAAAAACTTTCGAAAAAATAACAAAAATATTATATTTTAGCAAAACTTAAAATCAAGACAGAGTATCTCATTAACGGAGATGCTCATTGGAAATTTTAAACTATGCTGAAAAGGTTATCAATGAGTCTCAACATTCCTGACAAATGGATCTCCAGTTTATCTACTATTCTCTATTCTCAACAAATGAATCAATATAAATTAAACGCGTTAATTTCAGTTATCAAATATTTTATTGGAAAATGTTAATGTACAGTCAATTTTAGCAGATTGCAGGAAAGTATTTTATAAATATATAATTGAATTTAATACACCCTTTTATTACTTATTATTAATTTTTTTATTTTATTTCAAACTTTTTTTTCATAACCGTTTTTATTCTTTTTTTTAACATCCGATAATAAAATTAAATTTTCAGCTTTACTTTCAGGGTTTTTTTTATTTAATTTTTTTTTCTTTTTTTTGTAAATTAATCGGAATAGTATTTTGTAAATTGTTTTCGCTATTAAAAACATATAAACAGTGTAAATCACTATTTCAGGATATGGTGTATACTTTAATTAAACTGGACTAAATTTATAATTGAGTTGTGGACAAGTTAATTATCTTAAATTAAATTATTTAATGGGGTTTTTTTGGGGGATGGATTTTGAAGTAAAATATTGAAAAGATATTAATTGAGCAGGTAAAAATGCCAGTTATGGTCTTTTTTTTCTTATTGAATATGAAATTAATTTTTTTTTCTGTTTTTTATTTTAGTGAATTTAACTGTTTTTCTTATTTTGGCCATTTTTAGTCCATTGAAGAAAAAAAAAACAATGTTGTTTAAAATATAAATTTTAAGGATACCATAATATTAAGAAAATTGGTGGTGGTTGAATATTTTTCTCGTGAGAGATACAATGAAACTGAATATTGAATTTTTTACGTAAACATTATTTATAGACGGGTTTGAAAAAATAAAACTAATGGGAAAGTAACATTTATTGTACGTATTTGTGTTTCTCTCCCAGTTTTCCCCGATTTTTGGGGTGCCTTAGTGTAAGATAAGATAAAAAAGAAGGCGAATCAGTATATTTCTTGATCTACTTCTTTTGTTAATTTTTGTATGATATAAAAAGATAAAGCACATTCTCAAACAAAATTTATTAAATACATCTAAACATAATATAATATATTTTTAGGAATATTAAAAGTACAAAATGCTTTGCAGGCTGATGGAAATAACTTTACTCTTTGTCAAAACCCTGCAGTTGACGTTTTGACTGAACGATATATAAATTCACTAACGAATGAGGAATGAATTCGCCCACTCGCATTCATTCCCCCACACCCTACATCTCCGTCTGACGCTATACGTACACTAACTTCTTGTGAGGTACTTTGTTTGCAATCTCTGCTATTATCTATGCTCATAATCTATTTTTTTAACGATAGTATATAATGAATATATTTAATCTAATAAATGATCCCTTAACATTTGTTAAAACATTTCACTCAGCTAATTTCTACAACCTTCAATAAAATATAAAACAGGAGTAAACTTTGTAAAATTACAAAAAAATGCAGTTATATCAAATAAAAACGAGGTTATGAAAATAACATTTTCCATCCCTAGTTTCCAGGAAAAAATTAAGTATCAGGTCTACCCCAAAAACACTTTAAGATCATTTAAAACCTACATTTAAGGAGCCTATCATCTCCTATTTGGTGAGAGTGAAGACTAATTAAAGGAGGATGTTAGCAAAGAGAGTATTAAAGAATAAATGTGTTGTTTTGAAGTAAGAGGGAGAGAAAGAGTGATGGTGAGACGGAAGCAAATTTTTTATTGGCCAATTCCAACCCAGGTTTGTAGTGCTAAATTTTAGTAAATAAAATAATTAATACCACTTTTGAACCCCTAATAGAAGCTACGAATGTCTCTCATAGCTAGGAATAATATCAATTTACAAAAAAAAAAAGTGATTAATCTTATTAGAATGATTAATCTAAACAAAACCTAGACAGACTAGGAAGAACACTCAACAATATTAGTTTTAGATTAACGAATACTAAAAAAAAAAAAAAAAAAAAACTAGTTAAAATATTATCAAACACAGATTTCGTTTAACAATTAATATATATTTTTAATTTTGTATTTATATGTAGATTATTTAGCTTGAAAATAATGTTAGTAATTTAATAAGTACAGAAACACATTCTCCTAAAAATGGCAGAACTTGTATTCAATAAAACTGTGGTAACCACAGCTCTAGTTGAGTATGTTTAAACTTGTAGAATGTTTTATTTTATTAGCGTTCCTTTACATAGAATAAATTAGGCATACACATTTATTTTTTTTGTTTAGAATGATTATTAGTTTTAAATATTGTAAAATAATTTACTACCTTAAACAATTATAACAAGCATGTCATTTTACTCAAAACTTTTACGTGATACAAAGTTTTGAGCAATAATTATTAGCAGTAGAATGTTAATCAAAGATTTCATAATTTAATACAGTTTTTATCTATACATAAACAGATTTTAAGTGGAATATTATTAAACAATTGTATTTATATCTCTACCGATCCACATCTACATTATTAATTATAAAATACTTTGTGATTGGCTGAAACTTTAAATTTTGTAGAATATTTGTTTCATAACATTATTTAAAAATAGGTCCTTATTAACATCCTTTTTAAAAACAAAATTCTTACACTTAATTCTCTAAAGTGTACGAACTAATAGAAAGTTAAAATGTTTTAAGTAATGTAAATCGATATCAACAATGAATAAGATTATTTTATTTTAAAAAAAATCGGAAACCCTAATTTATGTTAAGAGTGTCATATCCAGTTATATATGCAAACGTTGTGACACACCAATCTACTTAATGTATTCAAAATTGATACATTCACCGACCAAATGAAAAATTAAAGCTAATATAAGGTTGAACTGTTGCCTTATTTTTCCTTTAACTAAATTACACCATACATATTCATATTAAAAGGAATCCCCATCGAAATACCTCAAAAATTATATACTAGTAGTATATAGAACTTCTGAGAGTAGAACGTACACAAAGTAGTTTTGAACGATTCTATAGTCTGTAGTAGAATAAAAAACAATAACAGTAACAAGAATCATTAAAATATAAAATTGATGAAACTCTTGAAAAAAAAAATAAAAAAAATAAAAATGAAAGTGAAAACAGAAGCAGAGAGGAAGGAAATGAAAGAATGATTAATGCATAACACTCAGCGGACGTAATCACAATATAGAGTTACTAAGGTCCAAAACGGGTAGCGCTTATTCTAATACCCTCATCGTTGTCTAGGAAGTTGACTGCCATGTAGTTAACGAGATCATTTAGCCGAAATTCATATTTCAAACTGAAACGTATTTCTTTCTTGATGTACCTTAGACCCAAATATTCGGAGAGTTTATGGTTTTAGCGGATTACAGCGCCTCAGCCTTACACCTAGATAGTTTTTTCTGAAACCGTATGATTTCAAAATTTTTACTGTGCTCCATAGCTGGACGCCATATATCCATATTGTTTTCAAGATTGCTGAGTAATTAGTAGCAAAATAGTAGTAAAAACAGTAAAAGTAAATTAAAGTAGTAGTAAATAGCAATTAGTAAATAATAAAATAGCATTGTAAATAATAAGTACTATAAAATAGTATTAGATAAAATAGTAATAAAAATAGCAGCAAAATTGGAATTAGTAGTAAAATTAGATAGAGATAACTCACACCGCCTATCCAGAATCAGTACATTTTGTTAAACTTCTTTTTAAGTTGCTTTTTTTTCTCTCTCACTTAAACCATTCACGTCGAACGACGATCCAGATGAAGACCCAGGTTTAGGTACATTTATACTGTCAATGTGCGGGATTATAATACTATCAAGTTGGATTCGTAGGCATTCTACTCTCCTCATTGCGAACGTCACGTGGCTCAACTATTTGATTAACCCTTATCTTCCATGTACGAGCCACCTGCAGGTAAGATTTAATTCGGATTGTACATTAGTTGAGGCCACAGTTAGGTTGTCACCAACAGCCAGAATAGCCGTGTCACTGGCCAAAGAAGCAACAGTGACTCCATTCTCAAGCCGGAAGGTCGACAGTGAAGATACAATATAAGACGGGTCCCAAAACGAGCCTTCTGGAACCTCTGACTTAGTGTCGAAGATCGCAGATAATTTTTGATTACATTTTACTTGGGAGAAACGCCCATCCAAGTTACTACAAAGAACAGAGTAATAAATTTGAAGAAAGTTTTTTGTCAACTTGTATAAAAGCCCAGCAAACCAGGCCTTGTGAAAGGCCTGCTGAACATCTAAGAAGGCTGTCCAACAGTATCGCTTCTGCTCTTATCTCCTGCTGATAACAAGTCTGTGCGTTTGCTCAATAGTGGAGTGCACACTACAGAAATTAAACTGGTGATCTAGAATAACGTGACTCTGCTCCTGAATAAGCCATATTATCGAAAGAAAGCTTCTCAAATACTTTCGACAAAGTGGCAACAGGCTAATTGCCTAGTATGAGAATACATCATGAAGAGGTTACCCGGTTTTGTGATCACTAATACTTGTGAAACGTTCCTCTCGGTAGGGAAGTAACTTGTCCGGAGGATAGCATTAAAGAGGTGCGCTATGTACTGGATGGCTTGTTAGGAAGCATAAATAGTACCATATTTGTGATCACGTGAAAGCTAGGTGCCTTTCTGTGGTTTGTACCTTCCTGATCACTTCTAGAAACGTGGCTGAAGAAAACAGCCTGAAAGGTAGACTCAAAAGAATCGGGCTGCTCAACAATTCTAAAATTCCTTTTTCACAAAGATGTCGCATACCAAGCGGCTGGAAAAACTTTCGTAAGTAATTGTAATTAGTTCAGCCGTCACTCCAAGCCTAGTATCTATTCTAAGGTTTCAAAGAAGTAATCGAGAGTGGAGGCCATCGAAAGATTTTTGTGGTTCTGCATAAATAATAATCGTCTCTACGTGAAGGAGACAAACTCTCATGGTAATTTCAGAATGACTCATTTTTAATAGATTTATGCAGTCGTTTTAATCTCGGGGCAGCCCAGTTCAAGGATGTTCTATCTTCAGGACTCCTGAAGCATTAAAATCATCTTCTTAGTCTTCTCTTCGCAGCAATAAAATCCATCGCTTTTCTTGGCTAGCCCACTTCGTCCTTCTCATTTTTAAGCTTGGATGTCTGGCAGCTTCCTGTAGGACTGAAATCAAAATTGGCGTCGCGTCATCGATCTCACCGGAAGATTTCATTGGAAGAGTCTATCAATTTTTTTTCCACCCAGTTGTGATGTGAATCCCAATTAGTCTTGCTGTTTTGGTGGCTAGGCAATGTCTTCTTACCAACATCGTACTCACTCTCAGCAGAAGAGCTGAATGGTCAGACATCGTGTCATAGCTATTTTCAACCTTTGTTTACAAAGAAAATATACCCAGAGTGATGTAAAAGTCCAATAGGTACGGCACCTTAGTTAAATCTGACGGCGAGTGAGATGGGTGCAATTCGGACATAACGTTCAGGTACGTTTTAACAATGGATTTCTTTAAAGTCCCGCCTATAGTCGATACAGGCCTATAGTCCCACATTAGATGTTTAGCGTTACAGTCATAACTACCACAAATCTGGAACCTAGTGTTAGGAAAAACTCAGAGAAAGAGAAAATCGTAATCATGTGACAAGAAGGACAGTAGACAGTGGATTGCCTAAGTGGTCCAAGACAATCCTGAACTTCGACCGATATTGCTTGAATGTGATCTCTTTTGTACTCCGGTAGTTCTTGATGTTTAATCGCTACGGTAAGAAGCAATATTCGGTTACTTATTTCCTGACCAGAAATTTAATGCTGAAAGTCAGTTTTTCTAGTTTATCTATAGCAATACTCTGGACACCATGCTCAACAGCCGCAGCATAGGACCGTGTATGAGTATGGAATAAGTGACCCAATCCTTATATCCCTATTTGTTCTCCTGCCCAATGATGGGAAATTATTATTTTTCAAACCAAAGAAAGTCGTCTATTTTTACTACAGGAGTGGCGATCATCGTAACTGGTGATACCCTTTACTTCTGCTTTCTGTCCATAATTTCCTTACATACTCTGCATTCCCGGTAGTTAGCAGGATGGTCTGATTGGCAGTGTGTACGGACTGCCTGATTGTTTCTATCTTTAGGACAATCTGTAGTCCTATGACCTTCAGTATGCAATTGTATGGCAACTTGCGGGTGTTTATCTTGTGACCTTACTGCTAACGACACTTACATTGGACTGAACCAGGAGATCTTCCAGGTGTTTTCAAGGTTACCCCACAGTTGTAGATGTATTTTAGATTAAATATCGCCTTCTCTTTATCTTTGGACTTAAGGTTAACAAAGAACGTTGACAAGAGTTCCTTTATAATCCGATGCCCGGTATTAATTATGTTTCAGACTGCGTCACCTTGACCTTTAATAGAGCTCAACTGTTCTTTAACAGAGTCGATCGGAACGGAATTGTGTAAGTACCTTAATAAAACCTGGAAAGGTCTTTCACTATTCCTAGTGAAGGTATAACCGATCGGATTCTTCGCACGCATCAAGTCAATTACCCTCTTTTAGACGAACAGATCTTTAGAGATATCACATAGTTGTTTCGTACACTTACGCTGTAGTCACATCTTTTAACCACCGCTTCAATTAATACATACAGCCTGATAAAATCGGTTGTGCCGATTTTATCGGCATACAATTACATTTTATCAGCATCTATTACAGAGTTATGCTGTATTTGACTACGGAGGGGCGATGTCGAATGACTTTTTATGGCAGGCATCAACGTTACCATTCTCCGACGGGAGATTCTGAAACGATTTTATGATGCCAAATCGGATATAGAAACGGGAGAATGTGCTATCTTCATGGGACATATACTGGCACCATCTGCCATGGTACAGAGGCTATCTCCGGGTCTGTGGTAAGAGCAGCAGTCTCGGGAGAATTCACCCACATTAAACACAATATGTTCTCCAAAATGTTTCGGTGGGACTGCTTTCTTGGATCCCTATTTGAGAGCACTAAGAGTCCACGATTTCTAGAAGATATTTGATATTTATCATTAATTGTCGCCCCCTCCTTTTCAGTTGGAAGAGCTGGAAGCTGTTCCATATTCGTCTTCCTTTCTAGGTTATAGGTTAACCAAATATATATTTAGAACAGAGAATTAGAAAGTTAAATAAATAAATTTCCGTTATGTGATACAATACCCTGTTGAAATGAGCTATATACTAATCTTCATCCTCGAAACACTTTTATAAACACAAAAAAAACTTCAAAAATTCAGATGCAAAATGTAAAAAAAATCGTAATTTTACGTTAATAAAAATCATTATTGATTTAACAATTAAAATCATTATCTTATTTATAAACATTGTAAAAATTTTCTGCAAAGAAATTTTCCAAAGGAGCGTTATTATTATTATTATTTCACGAACTTGTGAAGCGACTCAAACCGGTAGGGGGTGGTAACTCTCTGGCGCGCAACTAGCTTGCTGAGGGGAATGACCGCTTTGGAGTTAAATCACACCTCACACATATGCCAGTAAATACACCCTTAAGTCTCCACCACATAAGCTCAATACAACATACGGAAACAGAAACGAAAAACGCATTTTTCAATCGTATGCTCTCCTCAGGACGTGGGCTGTACCATTAAGCGCTATGTCTTGAATAACTTCCTAGTTTTATGTTCCGTGGTATTTCAAAGTTATTTCTGGTCGTTAGGAACAATTTCAAGGGCTCCGAAAAAATATTGGAACTATCTTTTTCATTATGCCCCACATCCTACTGACCTCAATCTTGAGATCTTGAGATCTTAATTTTTCTAAGAAATTTTTTGTATGATATTTCCATCCCGCGACACAAAAACTTCTATCAGCATCGTATTTTGGTTTTCGTGGTCCTTTAGAACTATATCGGGTCTATTAGCATTCACCTGTCAATCTCTGTGTTCTAGCATACCATATCTGACTATATACCTGTTGTTAGTTCCTAACCGCTGCGGCATATTCGTATGTCTGCATTTAACGGGATGCAGAGTTTTCTACACTTATTATTATTACTACTATTGTTATTGTTATTATTATTATTATTATTATACTTATTTTACTGATTAAAAGTAATAAGCATGATAATGAATTCTATAATAATTGTGATATACAGGAAACGTTAAAAGTTACATGGGGTTAAATTTTAATAAGTACTGATGTGCGAGTTTGTTAATAATAGATTAGTTATCCGTTAATTTACAGCAATAGTTTTAACCAATATAATTTTTTCCTTAAAAATAGTATAAATTTCACATTTAAGATTATTTTTCACTAACCGCCTCAAATATAAATAAATAAACTTTACAATATATTATAATAATTAAACGCCTAAAATAAAACGATTCTAATATGTTTATATATTTTTTTTTTTTTAATTTAATTAACATTCAATTTATTTCCAAACGTTCATTGGTTCTTTAATTTTTCAACTGCTGAAATGAGATTATATTTAGTGTCTCATAATTAAAGGTTCAGCAGTATGTTTTTTTATTAGAGTTGTTCTACAATGATTTCAATAATTTCATATATTCTACAGACATTTTTCCTGTTTAATTCGTATGTTCCATCTCACAACCGAAGAGGATAATTTACTTTTTCCATCCTCAAAACCCTGACTCATAACTGTTTCTTCTCTTCTTTTTTACGATTTCCCTGCTTTCAAGATAGTAAAGATCTCGAAATTATTACCTATTCCTACAATTTAGGAATAAATATTAGTTAGTTAGGTGCAGTCTAAGTCAGTGATTATCTCATTTCTTATTCCCATTTCTATTATTTATTTATTAACTCCTATTATCTTAAATAAAAATAGGATATTTTATTATTTATTTCCTCTGTATCTTGCATTTGTTAAACATTGCGGAAAATAAATTATTATATAAAATAATTACGATTGGGAGAAATCCTATTTGCTTCTATAAGGGTGAAATGTAATTAAAATTAAGAAGTTAAATGAAATTCACAAATCTACACTTATTCATAACAAAAATTAATAAACCCATACAAACAACTACTTCCTGTTTTTTAACTATTTCAAATGAAAAAAAAAATTGTAATAAGTAGCACAATGATTAAAAATGCGTAAGAGAAATTCTTTAATAATATTTAGTCCTCCCACAAAGCAAAAGAACAAGGAAAATTAATACGTTTAATAAATTAACTGTAATTTATTCAAATAATAACATATAACGTTATCTTAATCAATATAATATTAACTGTAACTGAATGAATTATTTCTAATCGATGCTCTATATGTTGTTGGCTATTTGTTTTGTTTTCACTTTTTAATCCTAATTCTAACTTCATTTGGTATAGGTTGAATCCAGATCCAATTATAAGGACTGATACAATGAGCAGTACACCCATACCATTTAACTTCCTATTTTTCTACCTCTCCGAAACAATTCCTCGACAAATAACATTGCCGTACGCTAATTTATTGTTTATCTATTTGAATGTCCCACTTCAGTTAATTATTTATAATTTATTCATTACAAATTAATTTAAATTTATTTGTAATTCATAGTTCTGTTTACATCGTTTGAAAAAGTGTTTAACGTTTAAATAAATATAACATAAAATTAATTTTATGTTATTATATGGATAACAAATAATTTGTTAGATTATATATGATATATAATATGGAATAAATAACATATTATATAACCTGTCAACACCACATACATAAAAAAAAATAAATAATAATGATAAATAAACAAGATATAATAATATTAAACATTAAAAAAAAACGACTGCCAAAAAGAACATTGCTGACCAACATTGCACTTTAATATCGGATAATTACTAATACAGGATAATTATAGAGCGTGCGGGTGACAATTATGTATATAGTATAATTATTTTTTTTAATTTTATTAATTTATTTAAACAAACATGACTTTTATATATATATATAAAATAGACCTACACATATTTATATAGCCTATGACACTTCTGGTAACGTAAGCATTCCAACTCGGGGTCATTCACAGAGAAATAATACCCACTAGGTTTATCAGTTCTCTGTTTTTCTGTTGAGCTTCCGAAAACACCGTAAAGTTTATTTTTATTTTATTTTTTTAGGCGAAAAAGATTTTCGTGTTATCATCGCCCGCAAAACAAAAATATGAAACAAAATAAAATATAAAATCTAATAAGACAATAAAATTAAAATAAAATAAAAACTTAAACTAGAAATATAAAAACAAAATTAAAACTCAGACTAAAAGACTGAAAACAAAGAAAAATAAAAAACTTAAACTAAAATGTTAAACATAAAAATATACCCTAAGGTATTACTTCAGAGGATGTATGAAGATGTTATGTATAAATATAAATGAAGTGTAGCCTTGTACAGTCTCAGGTCGACCATTCCTGAGATGTGTGGTTAATTGAAACCCAACCACCAAAGAATACCGATATCCACGATCTAGTATTGAAATCTGTATAAAAGTAACTGCCTGTATAAAAGTGAGCCACCTGGTGTCTGGCCTTTTTGTAGCCTATGGTTTTTATAGCTATAACACTCTTTACACGCTTTAAATGACACATCGGAATCACTACACTCTATTTATAACATAATTTGTATATCCTTAGGTTTTATAATCTATGACACTTCCGGTAACGTAAGGATTACAACGTTGGGTTACACATCTAAATCGGTTCAACCGTTGCGCTGCTACATGGAACAAACTTACACACATACATACTAAATACATTGCACTCCTTTATGGGTAATCGTGTAAAAATAAAGCACTACAGAACATTCTGTGCATGATATTGCTACTACTAATATCACGTGATGGTAATTTCTCCTTTTTTTATATTCCTTATGTATTCATATAAACAAGAATACAATTTCTCACATGAATTTCTGAAGAAATTCTGTCCGAAAATAATTTAAGAAATTGAATACCATACTCGCAATAATCATATGATAGAGAATGTAGCGGATGAAACTAATTAAAAATACGGAAGTTTAACGAGTAGCCTAATTTGATTTTTTTTCCAGCCATCTTATGAACCACAGAGAGTGTGTTGAAAACTTGGATTCTACAAGTGTTGGCTCAAATCTGAATATACTCCCTGTATACGAATTGTAGAATATAATCACCATTATCAAATAAATTTCACAATCGATTAGTGGAATTCAAAAACCCAGAAATATAAAAACGAATTATAATTAAGTTCTAACATAGGATTGTTTAGACTTAAAGTAGATTTATTTACACTTAAAGAATATGAAACTGGAGTTAAAAAAAAATCGTGAAATATTTTCGCAGAAAAGGGTTGGTTGGTTTAAATAGTTTCACTTGTGCTGCAGTTTTGGAGAAAAATTGAAATTAATGATTTCCGAATATTTGATTAATTTTCGTAAAAGAACGATATTTATTTAGCAAAATATAACAGTATTGGTTATAACCTACATCAGAATATCTGTTTTGATTAGATGAATATGATCAGTATCATGTATAAATATTGAAGAATGAAGGTAGTAAGCTGTTAAAATTAGTCTAAGAGCTTAATAAAGATAAGACTAAAACACCGATAATCATCGTACTAAAGTAAAAGCTACAGCATCAGCAGTTTGAGATTCCATTCAGAAATACTAATCAGAATAATTTATTTTGACATTAATAAAACTTGAGGTGGATGGTGCAATAGGAGAAGACCCGTTGCGTTTCAGAATGAGGATAAGTATAGAACGCTGATCTTTAAGTTTTATTAACTTAAAGAACAGCATCAGAAAATACAAGCTTTGATATGGAAAATGCAAGACCAGGATACAGACTATTTATATTATTTTCCACTACAATGTAGATGAAGTGATAAAAGATTTAAACAAGAAATATTTGAAAAGTTGATAAAAGCGAATCCACGAGGAAATGTTTGAATTTTTCTGACATATTTTAATAAAATTAGGTTTGAGGAGACACTAAATTTGATGACTTTATTGCAGAGGAATGAATCAAATGTTTTTTTTTATAAGTAGCTGAATCGTGATAAAAAATCGCTAATCATAATGAAATATGTTAGAAGATAAAATAATAATGAGTAAATAAGTAATAAGGTGAGATAACGTAATATGTAACGAACTTTTTTTATTTCAGCAGAAGTATTTACAAAATATAAACGATTTTTCCAAAAGTCAAGTGATATTATCTCAAATATGAAGAGCTTCTTCTTCTAATAACCAGGTTTGGTTCTCATTATAAATTTATAAATCAGAATACACATATAAAATAATTTGACGGTTATAACCCATAAAATTATCAATTATTACAGCGCTTTGTTGCTGAAAAGCAAAAAAAAAAATAAAGAAGAAAAACAGAGACAAAGAATACCGCTTTTGAAATGTGGTGTTTTTGAATAATGTGGAAAATGGGAATAAAAACTACAATTCAAATGTATCGTTTTAGGAACGTGTTTCAAGTTATGGTTGTCTTAGTAATGTTAAAGTGAAAAACGTCTAATATTATTTCAACAAAAAATATCATTTTGCAAATCCTAATAAAATCAGAACTAGATTAATGTATTATATATTAAATCTTACGCAATTGACTTAAATATTAGTAAAAAGAAAAAAACTTCTGAAAGAGTAAATTATTGGATTCCACAAGTGAATAAATGAAGGGTATGATGCGGTTGTTAAGTTTAGACTAAAATAATGACCACGAACAGTAACAAATAGCGAAATCCATCAAATTAGTGAAATAATTGTTATACATATCCCACTATATTAAATAAATACAAAAATACACTAACTTAAAAAAAAACTCAAACTTTTTGTTTTTTTTCAGTAACTATTAATTAAATACTACACTTAAAACAAAATCTGAAACAATTCGTTGTTCATGATGTTTAATCTGTCGTATCTAAGATTGAAAGCGGGTTGATGTTCCTAGTATATTTCTGTTTAAGCTTTTCCATGGAAATTCACTTAGAAAAAATAATTTTTAAACATGATATTACTGAAATGGGGTAAAAAAAAGAGCGCAGTAAAAAAGTTTTCAAGAGTACTGAAAGTTAAAAACATTTATAATAAAATTTTGGATTGATATTTCACTCGCTAATCGGCTATGAAATTTTTAATTACCATTCATCTAAAATACAAACGTTTAACTTCTAAACTAACTTCAGTGAATTATTTTTTTTATTCAAACATTTTCACGATGAAAAGCTATTTATGTGATAATACGAGGTGGATGATTGTGGAAGATTAGATAGATGGAAAATTAACAGCAGTACATCTGCCAACCCAAGCAGTTTGTTCAACATAGTGTTATTTTCATAATTTGATAAGAAAATTCTATATTAGATATGATAAAAATCATGTAATAACGTATTTTTAAATATCTAAATTGAAACATGGAAAATTTACTGTAATTGTAATGTGCTTTTTAGTTTGGAATATTTTTCCTCATCATAAGTAATAGTAACATTAGTTGCAAATGAATCGTGTAGACCGATGTTATAAAAATAGTCTATTACTTATGTTTCACCCACAGATTAGAAAGAATTAAAATGTCCTTCCTTTTTTTATGAGAATGCACTTTTTATTCTCGTTAACAGTTACTGGACCAGTTTATGTTGCTCTCCTTGAGATAATGAAGATTATTATAAGGTTATTCTGTTTGATGAACAGAGTTGTTATTTCATTTGCAATGGTTGATATTATTTACAACGTCAAGTCTACAAAACTTGACACTCTATTTTTATGAATGCCTTTCAGGATTATATACGGATCCGAAAGAAGCTTACGTGAACATAAAACTTCTGCTAGATAAAATAAAGTATGAAGAATTTTATTGGAATATCTGTAGTGACTTGAAAGTAAGTACTCTATTGCTAGATCTTGGTTTCACCAAACAGTGTTGTTTTCTTTGCGAGTGGAGCAGCAGAGAAGGAAAATATCATTACCTACAGAAACATTGGCCAAACTAAACAGCATTAAGTCCAGGAAAGAATGATGTTATTAAAATACTACTTGTTAATTCCAAAAAAAGGATATTAATCTACAGCCGGGAGTTATGAAAAACTTTGTGGCAGCAATGGATTGAAATGGGATTGGATTTGCTTTTTAAAAAATACGTTTCCAAACATTAGTGAAATAAAACTCATAGAAGGAATCTTTGTTGGATCTCAACCTAGGAATCTATTTAAAGATAACAACTTCGATTGTTTGTTGAATGAAATTGAGAAAGTTGCATGAAAGACTTTTAAGAACACTTGACATAACTTTGTAGAATACCATAAATTCAGAAATTTCAAAAAAAAATAGTGGATGATCTTTTAAATTCTTATAAGGTCATGGGATGCAAAATGTCACTGAACATTCACTTCTTTGACTCGAATTTTGATTTCTTTCCACCAAATTTAGACGCAATTAGCGATGAAAATGATGAACGTTTCTATCCGAATATTTCGGATATGGAAAAGCAGTACCAGGACAAATTAGATCCAGCCATGCTAGCTGACTCTTCTTCGACCCTAAAGAAAGTTGCTCATGACAAGAAACGTCATAGAAAATCAAACATTACAATTTAGGAAAGATTATATTATACTAAGAAAGCATTTTAAATACATAGTGTTATAAAATTAAAATAGTTGTCTCTAAAATTCTTTACATGATAGACTGCCTGAAAACATATTTGAAATCAGCGCAAAAAATGCTTTAATATTCACCCATTTTCATAAAAAAGTAAATCATTTGTATACTAGTGTAATTAAAACTAAATTATAATCGCTATTCAAGGAAAACAATACTCAAATGAGAGATTTTAAACAATACGAAATAAATAAATTTGAATATTGTACTATAAAACATAAACAAAAAACATTGTTTGCGACATAATAATATGAAAGCAGTAAAAGAAGTGTACAGCTACAATATATTCTATTCCTCCTTATCTTGAAGGAATGACTTAATGTAAACATTACCTCCAGTCAATAGAAGAATTATTAATTATTTTTGATTTAAAATTTCTGATATTTATTGATAATCTATTTAAATTTTATTTATTGCAACTACTTGTCTCTTTTTTACAAATTTCTTATCACTTAAATTTGTTTTTCTAGGGAAATTCTAAGTATTTAGTATTGATGTTTGGTAAATGACTAACTATATTTAAAGTTAGATATTGAGAACTGAAAGAAACGGAAAATTGCTGGTGTAAAGTTTTAAGAAATGGATGCTTTATTGCTCCTTTTTTAGCATTACAATTCTCGCCCTGTTGTAAAAATAAAACTAGTTTTACAGTCGGCTCCTCATATGTCTCTTGTATACACAAGATGAAATCTGTAGAAAATTAATATAAACCTGATGATGATTTTAGTCAGATCTAATATATTTAACGGTTAAATTAAGAGCTGTAGATTAGATATATATTAAAACAAAAACTTCGTACATAGGAGCATATTTGAAAGATGTACAATGTGGAAAAAGTGAGTTCCTAGAATATGAACAACATGAGTGACGAAAGAGAAATTTATAGAAAAAAAAATAAAAATATATATATATATAGATATATATATATTCTGTCTGAAGATTATTTTTAAATAAATTTCTCTTTCCTCACTCATGTCGTTCATTTTCAACATTGTGCATTTTTCAAATATGCTCCTACGTACGCAGTTTTTGTTTTAATATATATCTAATCCACAGCTCTTAATTTAACCGTTAAATATATTAGTTCTGACTAAAACAATAATCAAAAAATTATTAAAAAAATAAAAAACTACTGTATCAGTGCTTAACACTCAAATAACGGAAGAACGTTGTTTTTTGATAAATAAAAATTTCACGTTTCTATTCTTTGTTTACAGTGCGTTAAATATTGACTTCATAAAACATTGTACAGAAAGCTTTCTTGTGTAGAGCTTTAAATTCTGCATAAAAATTTAAGTGAGGGTGTTTTTCTACTTGTAATAGTGAAATATTTTTTTAAGTTAATATTTAAGAAAAAAAAAGTTTAAAGCGATATCCCTACCAGTGGAAGAAATAAAAAATATTTCTTCTAATCAATACACAGAAAAAGTGAATTTTCAATGTTTAATTAAGATAGTTCAATAAAATAAAAAATGATTCTTGACTTTTATAAGGTAGAATGCATTTTTACGTTTTTATCCTACGAGTCACTCTTTTCTCATTGTATCATAATGAGTAATTATATACATACATAAAAGAACTTGTAGTGAGTGATTCATAATCAACGCCTAGCAAAAGCTACAGAAGGGAGATAAATTGAGATAATTTGTATACACCTTTTTACATTGTAACTACGCAAAAAGAAAGGTTTTATTAAATTCCGAATTTAAAGGATTAAATTGAGTAACAATGAATTTTACTATTTGTTTTTAATCGTTCGGTAATAAATGAAGATATCAACTTCATTTTATATGTATGTAATGTTTATGTGAATACCTAAAAACCAATTTCTAGTTTTTTTTTAAATTCGACCTTGAAAGGGGTGAAAATAGGTAAAGCAACTTCAAACAATGATTGTAAATTTCCTTCATTTCCGGCTGTACTAAAAGAGATACTCACTCAATTTGGGCTTGAAGATACTCTTCAGGCCATTATATCTATGAACCTATTTCGGGTATTTGAATTTTAATATTTTTTAAAAGTATAATTTTTTTTTACATTTTTGCAGTTTTATGGTATGTTACCGCTATTTAATCAACTATTACGTGATTGGTAACACGTAATAGTAATCTCTGATGGAAATTTATGCTTCTAATTCTGATTATGTATTTCGCGAGCGAAGCCGCGACGGCCAATTTAAAAACCAATTAGTGGATTCTGTACTGGCCAAACTGTTGCTCTGAAGAAATTAAAATACATTGATAGTTTTTATAAATTGAACAGCCTTTAATTTTTATTTATCATTATTATTCTCAGAAGCGTGAGTTTAATGAATACAGGAGATTAAATAGTTTCATACCTATTTAAAACGTTAAATAATTCTGTAGGTTTTTTTTATAACATAATTCAGTTAGCATCTGCATGGCCTCTTTCTTATTGATTTGTATCCAATTATTTGTTAAAGCTATCCCAATGTTATAAAAATAACCGAAGTAGTCGGATCATACAAGAGTCATGAAATTTCGCTTTTCTTCGGATGGGTGTTAGCAGTTCGTAATTGTTTCGGAGTGTCAAGTGAAGTAATATTTTTCAGAAGAATATTGAAATTTTACGTTGTTTTGATTACGCTGTATTAAATGCGGTTTACGAAAAAATTTCAACAGATCTTTCACATAGAAAATGAAGTTTTACATAAAAAGTTTCTTATGTAGATTTTGCTACTTCTGCTACTTTAAGCCGCTAAAACTTTTGAAAAATGCTCAGATTCACGTTGTGTAGCCAGGAAAGTGAAAACTCAATCATGCAAGTTTACATAAATTTGGGATTAATAAGAAATGAAGAAAGTTTATAATTATTAGAAATAATTAGAATATATACAAGAGAAGAAGGTTTTTTACGAAGTAAAGAGAGTATTGTAATCGCGAAAAATTTCGGTTATCAGATTTCAACGGAAATATCGATTTTGACCATTTGAACTAATTTCGGCGTATGTCTGTACGTACGTACGAGAATATTTTATCTACTTTTGAGATTTATATATCTCGTATAAATCAAGAACGATTAATCTCGTAGAATGTTGAAATTTTGGATTTAATACTTTTGTAACATCTAGTTGTGAACCTTCCCTTTTTATTGCAACCGACTGAACCAAAAGTGTCCAAAAAACACAAAATCGAAAAATGTATTAACTGCAGTAATAAGCCATGATTGAGAGATTTTTAACAATGTATCAGATTTTTCGATTTTTTACGATGTATTTTTAACGATATAAGTATTTTCATTGGTTCCAGAGTTGTAGTCAAATAAAATTTTAATTAATGAAATATTTGGTTCTTAGAAGGGAAAGGCACAAGGTTTGAGGTTTGATCGGGTTGATCAAACCTCATATTCTTTTCTTTTTTTAACTTTTTTATTTTTATTTAGATATATTGATTTATTATTGATTATTAACCTCTAATTGTACAAAAGGTTTTACGTTAAATAATAATTCAAAAATAGCAAAAAAAAATAAAAAATATCGGAAGTTATTAATAAAATAAAATTTTATGTACTTTTCGGTTTAAAAAAATGTTTATACGTAATTTCATAGGCATACAAGGAAGACATGTGGTATCAACATCAATTTTTTTTTAACTAGGACTGAAAAGCATTAAAAGTAAGATTAAATAGAAATCATATAATTTTTCGTGCACCAAAAATTTATATTATTCCAAGCATGATGATTCCATACAATTTCATCTTCATTGCAAAATCCCGCCGAGTAGGCATCAAAGACTTATAATTTTAATTAGAGGTATTTAGTTAAATATTCGTTTCAGCAATACACCCATTTGGTTTTTATTTATGCTCTACAAATATATTTCTGACATCTTTCTGTTAATTCATTATTTATCTTAACGAATACAAAAGGCATAAAACGGCTATGAAAGGAAAATGTCCAGTTTTGGTGTAAAAAAACAGTTTTTTGTCAAGAATATTTTATACGTAGTTATATAATTATTTTTCACGTAGACATCATAATGTTAATGCTTGAGGTTTTAAAATAATTGTCTTCAAAAGCTACGAGTAAGAGAGTTGTGACCAGAATTTTGTGAATAAGTCTAAGTTGCTGAAGGTTAAATATAATGAAAATTAAATTTAAGGTTTCATGGATTTTACCAGCAGAATATGCGTAACTGTCAATGTCAATGTGCCCGCGCGAGTAAAGTTGAGTTTAAAAATTTAGATAAATTTCAGACAAAAAAAATTTGCCACAAGCCTGAAGATCTATAATGCAGAAAATAATTCTGCTGTAATATTTTTAAATCTATTGTTATAAGAGAATGTTGACGATTAGAACCACCTAATCGTCAACATTCTCTCAGTATTGCTAAAATTTAAACGAAGGAGACTTAAGTCAAATAGAAAAAGGATTTCTCTTAAAATAAATATAAATTATGGCGAAGTATTGAAATAAGGTAGTTTATACGTAAATGTAGAACAAGTTTATTTTATGAACACAACTTATAAAATTATATAGTAGAATAAAAAGAATAAAAATATAACAAAATGCAAAAGACAGAAAATTGTGTAGGTCGCTCATAAATAATATTACTGGAATATGCATGACAGAAATAAAGGTTTGACAAAAAAAGTAGTGAAGGAATTAAGTCACTGTTTTTAAGAAGTTAAATTGATAGGTCGAAGAGTAAGGTTTAAGGAAAATGAAATGTAAGAATATTTTTAAAGGTTAACGCTCACATATAAAGACAAACGGAGATAGTGAATAATAAGTAAATAATAAGAACATCGTTGTTTCAGAAAGATCATTTGTACAATCCAGTAATCTTTTTTCAAATTAATTTCAGAAAGCAGGTCGATGATTATTATACGATGATATCAAGTAAGCAAAGAAATCCATGCAAGAAGATTTCTCAGAATGAAAGTGTATTAATAAAGTAGAAAAAAAACAATAGGGGTTTTTAAAATTCGTAATGAAGAGTTCTTTAGAAAATAAACCGCAGGTTTATTCATCTATAAATCGTCTTTTCGCTTCAGGGTAGGGTGAAGCAGCTGCGGTTCTGTATAAAAAGTAATATTCTATACTACGCGGAATGTTGACGTAAACAAACTGTATCGGAGACTACACGAACACTAGACTGCGTTGGCTGAAAGCAATACAAGTCGAGTAGCCAAAGTGAATTAGAGCAGCTAAATGAAACAACTCTCAGAAAAAATCGTAGAATTTTTTTCGCAGCCTACTATGTCTGCCTTTATAGAAAATTAACACGTTAACAATTCTTTTTTTTTAGGATTCACTTCTCAGTAAATGCAATAGAAGGGCATAAATAAGAATGCCCAAATTACCAATCCAAATCATTGAAATGAGTGATATTCAAATTCAATTAATTTGCTAACAGAAATAACTGAAAAGAAGAATGTTAGATATTAGTGTACGTAAATCAGATAATTCAGAGGTTTTATAAATATGTTAAAAGTAATACTGGTATATAAGAAAAGTACTGATAAAAAATATTATTAATAGAGTATTTAAAAAAAATGCGTAGTCTTAATCAATTTATTATTGTTACAAAAAGTTTTGTGTCATTTGTAATTTTATTTACTGGAGTATTTTTAACAAAATGTGAAACAACTTACAAATTATATACATATATTACATATAGCCTAGTTCAATAATGATTATTTTATTCTATCAACGTCACTACAGATTTTATTACAGTAGTTTGTTTCACATTTGTGCTTATTGCTTCTCTTTATTTTCATTGGAAGTTGAAGTTAAAAGGAGTCGGTGAACGGAATTGGTATTTATTTCCATTGAACTATGAAGACCACTGTTTGTATTCATTTCAGTTGTTTTTAGATGCCATAAAACTACAGATTTTTCAGTCAATAGATTACATGTTAATATGAAATGAATTTCATAATTTTCTTTCAGGAAAGTATAAAATTCAATTTTCAGTCTTGAAAATAATAAGTCTAATAAATACAAATCAAAATAAAAACACCTAATAAATATAGTGTATATGATTATCTTTTATTATGACTGTTTTTTAGTATTATTATTAATATTAAAAATAATTATATATAATGTACAAATTATTAATTAATTTAATTTTTGATATTAAATGTATGTTAGATAATTTTCTTCTTATTATCACTATTATTATTTTGAATTTAATATTTGTATTTGACTCTAATATGACTCATAAAAAAAAATTAAAATTATTAATTGTTAAAATTATTAGATAATATTTTAGTATTGTTTAATCATTCTAAATGTAATTTGATTTTTTGATTTTTATTTTTTGTTGTATAAAATTTTAGATTATAACAGTTTAATATTGTTTATCAAACTAAACGTAACTTAATTTTTTGTTCTATGTGGCAATAAAAAGTAAAGATAAATAAAATATTTTTATGAGTGTAATGTTTGTACGTATATGACATGAAAACGAATAATACGTAATGTACAAATTATTAATTACTTTAATATTTGATATTAAATGTATGTTAGCTAATTTACTAATTATTATCATTATTATAATTTTAATTTAATATTTCTATTTGATGCTAACATTGTTTCTCTTATTAATTGTAATTTCTTTTCTTATTTGTTGCATAATATTAGTAGAGGATATTTTTATTTTTGCTCATTATAAATGTAATTTTAATTTTTCATTTTTATTTTTTTATATTTTTTTTGTATAAAATTTTAGAAAACATTATTTTAATATTGTTTTTCATACTAAACGTAATGTATTTTTTTTTCCAATAAATAATTAGATTATAATAATAATTTGAAATATTACCTTATAATTATGATATTATCACAACTAAAAGATCACAAAACTAAAGATAATTTCAAAGTTTATATGAATTTAATGTTTGTAATTATATTATGACTTTGAAAATCTATATATGTAATGTATAAATTATTAATTATTTTAATTTTTAATATTATTAAATTTAAGTTTGTTAATTTTGTTTTTATCTCAAATAGATTTTAAGCTAGAGAGATAGAATGCATTGAAATGTAAAAAAATAAGTTATTATTATTATGTATAATATATTATTACTTTACATATTATGTTCTAAAATGAAACTTTGACCTTAAAATAGGAAGTACAAAAATAAACCAAATAAATAGATTATTGTGAACAAAATTGGTTTAGAACATCCGATGAAAGTTTCGAAAATATAAATAGCAGAATTTATTCAATAAATCACATGAGCTTCAGGTCAGAATATATAATTAATAAATTTTATTTCAGCATCTCCTAAAAAGATTTTTCTCTCTATGATGTTAAACGTTATTATCAGGAAAAAATTGATTGGTATGAGTAATAATAATACATTGAGGTAGATAATCCCTACGTCGGGAACATAACATCTACGTTCCACGTCCAGGGCGGAAACCGCTGTACGTATGTACTATTCATAATGCTGGCTAACGGGGCTCCGAGTGTTTTCCCTCGGATATAGAATTTTCTTCGGTCCGATTCCACCTAGTTCCGTAACACAAGGAGTGGATTTTCGGCCATCTGCAGATATGAAGAACTTTAGCCTTGCTACAGAAGGGTCAGAAAACCATGCAAGTTGAAAAATCTCCAAACGTGACAGAGAGTTCACGTAAACACCCTCGTCTAGAACCATCCAAAAGGAGGAAGAGTTTTGAGACCCCAAGATTAGAGAAAGCAATAAAGTGTATCCAGAGAGCTTTGTACAAGAGTAGTATATATACCAAAATATTTGGTTATCAGTAGAGAAAATGGTAATTTTTCTAGGATAACCCCTTTCCTCGTCACTTAAGAGATAAATAATTTGCTGAAGGCCCAGTAAAGGATATCCGTAAGACCTACAACGGACTCCATGTAGAGACGGTTAATCACAACCAGTCACAGAAGAACCTTGGGCTAAAGAAGATAGGTGAATTTGCGGTACGAGTCGATCCTTACAGCACCCTGAATACCACAAAGATTGTTGCAGTTTGTCGGGATCTACTCAATTGCACGTAGCATGAGATTGTAGAATAGTTGACAACTCAAGGAGTTATTGAATGCCGGAGACTGAACATGAGAAGGAACGGCGAAGTCCTTCCGTCTGGCTCTCATGTCCTTACTTTAAGAAGGCAACCCTGCCGGAGAAAGTGCATGACAATAGAATTAAGTCTCTCACTCATTATGAAATTTATAAAGCCTAAATTAATGACATGTTTATTTCATTATTGGAAATTTCAAAACGTGCAATCCTATAGTTTCCTATTATGGAAATGTTCCCAATTTCAACTTGTATGTTGTTTAATTTATAATATATAGAAAAGTTCTTTTTTATTAATTGAGTTAACCTTGGACTATCTAACCTATTCTTGAGCTCGTTGCTACGGCTTTTCGCTAACGACATAGAAAGCTATAAAAAAAATTATTGAGGTAATTAGAGAAATAATTTTATTGGTCAAACGTTCAAGAGGAGAGATGAGAGAGCATCAGAGTAGTCTTGAGAAATCTTCATCATTCTATTCATTTGACTGTAATAAAAGATGACATTGAGAATAATGGTCGTAAAGTTAGGAGTATTGTCAATGCCCGCCAAAGAACTACCAGAAAACAACTATCTACATTCTTTGTGAACTTAGAACCCTAAAGCAATAACAAATATATATTTGAAATTAAGAATTTAACTAATTATTGCGTAAAATTTGAAAAGCCTAAAAGAACTTCTGGCATGGTACACTGTTGCGGTTCCAACAATTTGGTCATACTAAAATTTACTGTATGCGACCATACTGATGTTTAAATGCGCAGGCGGCCATAGAACTATCGATTGCCAGAAGAAAGACAGAAGCACGCTAGAACCACATATATGCTTTGCCATAAGGATCACCCGGCGAATTATAAAGGTTGTCAGATGTATAAAGATATTCTCGAAAGAAAGGAAGGAAAGTCAAAGGAATGAGCTATGCCTCTAGGATCGTATGTAAAGAATCCCTGGGCTCAGTGGAATTTCACTATTCTTATAATGTAAGTAGTCGTCCCCGAAAGCTGAATCACATGCGTCCATATAGGTTTCAAGATATAGGTAAGGAAGGACCTTGTTAAAGAGAAAGTAATTCAAGTTACCTCCTTTCCCATTAGCTAATACATATGCCAGAATTTCTGGTCTGTCTGTTTATTATTTTCCAGTACATGACTTCTCCACGTCATGCATCGATCTAGATGTAAGGTACGATATCACACATTAGTTGTACGAGCAATTTTAACGTTATCCAAATAGAATGAAGGGCTGTCGCCTCTTTTGGTCATAAAAATAACGTCGACGACTATATTATACACGAGAAATATTTTTAATGATTCTTCGAACGACACACTTCCCTCTGCAATAGAGACTTTTTCAAGTGACAATTTTATCTAAGATCTTCTAAAGGTTTTTTCTTCGAAGGCTATGGGCTATTCTGAAGTGTGAGAATGTAATACCCGGCCATCAATTTGTTTTTAAAAGTGGCCACACAACTGTAGAGAAAACCCATAGAATACATAATGTTATTATCCGGTGTCTCTAGCGAAAGAAGTACTGCTCTGTGGTGTATTTAGATGTACTAGAGATCTTCGACAAGGTTTTGTTACCAGACCTGTTCTTCAAATTGAAATCTTACTTTCCTCAAACTTATTGTTTGATTTCGCGAAGTTAGTTAGATGGTGGCCTCTCTCAGTTTAGGTATAATCGAGATCTAACTTCTTTGAAAACGACTCGAGAGTGCCGCATGGCTCGATACTGGGACCGATTTTATTCCTAATGTATGCAGATGACCTTCCTTGTACAGGATCTGTTGCAATTGCATCGTATGCGGATTACACCGCGATTTTAGCAAGTGAGGATGACCGGATCGTAGCCTCGGAGAAGCTTCAGTCGGGATTGAATGAAATCAGTACGTGGAAGCACAAGTGGAAAATTAAAGTTAGTCCGGCGAAATCTACTCTCGTTAACGTTTTGACTAAAAGAAGTGACTGCCCTTCAGTGTACTTGAATAACATTGCAATTCCTCATATTCCTGAGATATCTTAACTTACACCTAGTTCGACGTATGACGTAGAGAAGTCATATACTGGAGAAGAAGAAAGAGACTGACCAGAAATTCTAGCGTATATATTTGTTAATGGGTATGAGTTCTCAGTTGTCTCCCTGTAACAAGTTCCATATTTATAAGACCTTCTTGAAATCGATATGGGCGTATAGGATTCAGCTCTGGGGGACGACTAGTGACAGCAATATTAAAACAACCCAAAAGTCACAGAACAAGATATTACGGAAAGCGACCCAACTGCCTTGTTTCATCAGGAACTCTGAAACACATGAATACATGGAAATCCCGTATGTACAGGATGAGATTGTCCGTTTCAGTTCAAAATATATGGGTAGACTAAATAGACATGTAAATTCCCTTATTTTGAATCTGCCAGACAACGGTGATGACATTAGACGTTTAAAAGGGGTCCATATACTGGACGTTAATGATGCTTGCTGAAAATACTTTATTCTCACGTAGCTTTTCCCAGGTATTTTTTCTCGTTACTATTTTTTATCAATTTTTGTTTACTATTCTTTTAACGCTTTTTTTTTGTTTTAACACTATTACTCTTTTAACAAATGAACAAGAAATTAACAAATGAAAACAGCGTTTTCATTTGTTAATTTATCTATCTCTATTTACCTTCTGTTAGATAAAAGACATGTGTTATAGGCTGGACATGTTATAAAAATCCAGAGATGATAGTGGCTCTTACTTGTCATTGTAAGTATATTTAATAACATGAACGTTTCTGTTGTAATCTTAACTGTTTGTTTTTTTGAGGGATCATTAGTGGATGGTCCTCTCTCATGCAATATTTTTAAAACATTTACTTATGGGTTCGTCAGGAGAAACCGATTGAAAACTTTCCTTTAACAAAAAAGTTAAGTTATTGACTTGAACTGTGTTTACCTCTTTCAGTGACCTCTTCTTTTTCTTCAAGGAAGGTAAGTAATGAAACTTCTTCCAACAACGATGGTTCCCATGAATTATTCTGTGCAGGATAATTCATCAGCTGATTTCGCTCCTAATATGACTATATATGTGAATTACAAAATCTTTAATTGCCATTTGAATAACAATCGGGATTAATTAATAATTATTTACCACAGATTAGCTTCTTGGCAACTAACGATGTGATAATATCACAATAAAATGTATCACCCAAAAGATGCGCTTTGTAACTAGTGGATGAAACTAAAAATTAAACGGTTTTATCAGAATTATCGATTTACATTATTCTCCAATTTAAATCAAGACGTACATTCAAGCAAAGATATCAAACAATTAGAAAAAACAAAAAAAAAAACTTAAATAACCTCCCAATTTATTTTGAATCCCAAGTAAAATTTCTTCAGTATTTTTTATTTTATTAAGTATAAATTTAGATAATTATTTCGAATCCGTTGAAATTATTAACAAAATTATCCGGTAATTGTTGAACTATTTTCAAGGTAATGTAGATTTACCTTTCATTGGCTTTACGCTATGGCAAGATAAATTGATAAAGAATTTTAGGTAGTATATATCAATGCCAACAACAATCGTGTGGGAACATAATTTTATGTAATAGTTCTAAAACATTAACATTATTATTGAGTCAAGATAAAACTAAGTATTTAATATTATAAAGGAATACCGAATGCTAGTAATACCTTGTAACAAAGAGGATGTAGATCGTTACCTCTTGCATTATTAATTAATTAATTCCCAACTAGAATTTGAACAATGACCAAAATTAATGGACACATTATTGGAGGCAATAAAATGATAGCTATCATATCAAAGGTAAAAATTTAAAACTATGTAATAATTTTTTCATACACTAATTTTTATAAATTCCTTGAGTTCATTTTTGTCCTCAATAATATATTTACAAAAGAGAATTCAATTGAAAACACTGTGAAAAGCTTTTCTCCTAAAAACTTAATTGCCAACCGAATTATATTCCTACATCCTCTTCCGTTTCAAAATGATATTCATAAAAAAAAGATTAAGTTTTACCATCTTTTTTAGAGTGATGATGAAAAATACTGAGAAATATGAAAAAATGCGGTAGAAATAGATTAGATTAAAATTGTGACCTAATTAACGGATAATAAAAATTCAGTTCGGTTTATGTGCAAACGTATAAGCGCCAGTGTTTTTTTTGTTTTTTTCATATATTGAATCACACATGAGTTTTAAATAATGTAGAATTCAGTAAATATTTAACGCCAAGACATAACTGCTCAATACTTATCGAGAAATACTGCATGCAGTAAGATTTTTTATAGGATTTTACCCCAAATATTATTAATTGTTCTTTATCCAGAACAAATTAAAATACGTGATTTACTAGTTATTCGATCTATTGCTGACGAGAATAGAAATTGGTTACATACAGCAATTATTGAATACGTAAAATTAAATTTCTGTTATTGAATGATAACGCTATTGTTCAATTCAAAAGATGAGTTACACAAATCATTCCTAGAGGAACAACAGAATGCAATCATTTAATAATTGAGTAATGGATACTCGGGTATTCCACCTGGAAATTACTCTAGAGAAATTGTATGCCATGATCGTTATTCCTCTAACGATTTAAAACGTAAAACCTTGAGGTGAAAAAACCTGTACCACTGTTAGCGAGTTTTTAAGAACATATATATATATTTATGTTTTGCTGCAACCGTGACTGTAAGCTTTAAAAAAACACGTGTAAGACAAATTTAGCCGCTGGTGCTTATTTATATAAGAATATTTGTATTTCTTTATTGAAAGTTAAAATTATAATACATTTTTTAAATAAGTATGATTCACAGTAATTATTAAAAATGGAATTATTACTTAAACATTATATAAAAAAAAAATCTTTATCGATCAGTCCCTCTCCCACCCACCCGATAAATAGTTTTCATTATTTTTATAATTTACGTTCATATTTACCTCTGATGGCCTTAATTCAATTTACTGTACACTGACAAGTTATATCTCAACATAACCGCGCTACATCTTAAAGATAAATTTTTTTTGCAATTTTTTACTGTTGTTTCTGTTCCTCAATTATCACACATTTTAAAGAGAAAAAAAAAACTAAAAAAAGTTTTTGAATATTTTTGATGATATAAATTCTTTAAAAGTTTATTTTAAAATTTTTTTTTACGATTTTTTTTTAACGTTGAGAAATATTGGCAGAACAAACAAATATAGTTAATTACTTGTTTTCTAAAAAGAGTCATAAGCATTTATGATTAAAAAACATTTTACAGTTTTGAACAGAGCTCTATAAAATCTGAAAACCAGAAATATAGTCTGGGGATTGAATTTAGTTAAACTGAGTTACGGGATCTTATGAATGTCAAGGGGGAGAAATGAGCCATAATAGTAAAAACAACGGAAAATATAATCTATAATGGTTAACCCTTTGAAATCAATAATGATGTAGCTGAAATACGATAGAATATAGCAAATGTGGTAAAAAGAATTTTTTAATTAAAATAGATGTAGTTCTTTCGATTTTTATATTAAGCTCTACACCACAGGTTTAAAAAGTTTTATTGTATAGATAACAGGATATAGTTGGTTAAACAGACTGTTGAGAAATGCAATTTATAACCAAATGCCGCATTCACTAGAATATTACGTATGTTTGCAGTAGGTACTTATTAAATAATTTTAATGAAATGAAACTGTTATTTGTATTACAATGCATAAATACAATTAGGCAAAAATTAATTTAAAGGAATAAAAAAAAATAGAATAATAAATTTTTCTGACACCACCTATAAAAAATGTCATTTTCACCCCTCCATGTAATCGTTCTTTGTTTTGGAAAATGATAGCTCAATAGTGTTGTCAAGTTTTTGGAAGGATATATTCATATTAATTTTATAATAGACATCGTTCATTCATGAGAGAATATATGTTTTTATATTCGTTAGTGTTCTTGTAACTAATGATTTTGTAAGTTTGATATTATCAGAACTTATAAGATTAATTGTTGTATGTGATAGTGAATTTTGTATCAAATATTTGTTTCAATTAAATGCGATAAAAATTAATGGGAAAAAAATAAATCATCTCCATATTAGCAAGGGATTGTAAAATTCAGTTATATTTATATTTATCAGCATTATGTTCAATAATAAAGTATTATGTTCAATACAATGGCTAAATATTAATTGGTGGCTAAGCTTATCTCGGTTTTTTATTAATACATTAATTAGTAAAAGTTTTTCAGTGGAATATTTGCGCAAAGTTGTTGGTTTCATAAATATTGTTATTAAATTAATACTGTTAGAGGAATTATCAAGTACTTTTAATTTTATTTTCCATAAATTTCAACAATAAGTTAAATTTTATTATCTTTTTTTATTTATAATAGTATCAAAAATTAAAGTCATTACTGACTGTAACTGTAATCATACCGGTAAACGTGTAGTCTTGAATAGACTCAGACCAGCCATTCGTGAGATCTGTGATTAATTGAATCCCAGGCACCAAAGAATACCGGTATCTACGATGTAATATTCAAATCCGAATAAAAGCAACTACCTTTATATTCTATTAGGATTTGAACGTAAGAATTCTCAATCTGAAATCAGCTGATTTACGATAAGAGTTTCACCACTAGAACAACCCGTTGGACTTAAATTGGATTAATTGGATTTTTTTTCATATGTGTAGAACTAAAGAAGTCATTCATGAAAAGTATTTTTTGGGAAAAATGTTTGAAAGTTTTTGAAGCTTTGAAGGGTTTCTTTAAAATTTATATTGCGTTTTTTTTCTATAACTGCCATGTTTGATAAAAATGTTGAGGTTGCATTCATCCAGTAATTATGTCATCTCAACTTTAATTATACATTATTTATATACATATATAAATTTTTTATCTCTTTCTTTAATAAATATCTAGTTTTACTGTGGTAGGTTTTTGCAATTCCAATGTTTATGAGATTAGAAATGTAAAAAAAAAGCTAATAATTACTATTACAGTACGGAAATATTAAAGTAATTTTTAAAAATAGTATTTTTTTTTACACCGTAAGCAGAAAACATTGATATGAAATAATAATTAATATTCATAATAAGTGTCCTTTAGCATGCGGATTAATCCCTTGAAATATTACTACTATATAAATATAAATATGTTTATAAATTTATTAAGTTTTCTGTTTTGTTTTTTTTGTTTTTGCAGGTGAGTGTTTGAAACTGTATAAAATAAGAAATTGCTACAAAATCCACAGAAGAATTTATGTATGTATAGCCTATAAATTATACTCATGAAAAAACAATATTATATAATTTATTAACTTTCAATACTGCTACAACCAAGAATGTTGAACTATCGTATTTATTATTATGTTTCTCTCCTAAATTAAGTTGTAATATTAAATTTTTAGATACTAATTTTTAATTCTATTATTTAATAATATAAAACATTAAATAATAATATATTAGAAAAATCTGCAAACAAAAAATAAATATTAATAAAAACTATAATAAGTTAATTTTCAGAGTACTAGACTTTTCATTTATTTACTTGTTCATGTAAATAATAATATTAAAATTCGATTCTAATGCTGACTTATTTACAAAGTTAATATATAATGGGTTAATCTACAACAAATGTAAAATTAATGAATTTTTGAATACCGTTGTCTTAAATTGCTTCAACTTCGTTATATTGTTATTTTAGATTAGCTAAAAAAATATATCTTTCTACTTTCTTTAGACTGTAGTTATTTTACTAATTTTCATCGTGGATATAAATATATTGGGAAAATAACCTGTTAGCTTATGTTTATATATATATATATATTTAAATTAAGTTAAAGAATCGTAATACTTGAAGCATGTATGATATTGTCGCGTGTTCGCGGCTCGATCTGGATACTGAGAGATTGACAATTGAAAATGTTGATATAATTACAATTTATTAATTAAAGAACAAGTAAAACAATACAAAATCAATAATAATAATGACAATTATAATATTAATCAACAATAATAAACAAATCTCAATAATAATCAGAATAATAATGATAACAGCAAGCAATAATAATAAGAAACGTCAATAATAATCATAGTAATCACAACTACGACAATAATAATATAACAACAATAGCAGTCAGTGATTTACATGCAAAACCGATTTTAAAGTAAAGTTCAGGATTTATTCGCAGGTAGATAAGTAATGAAAAGCAGAATTCTATCCTATTGACAAAAAATATTACTATTACCAGTAGTCTTAACTTTTTTAACCTCTACTCACTTATTATTAATAATAAACAAGTATAGAGTTCTTTCACTAAAAATACTTTTGCTGTTCAGTAATAAAATTACAGTAGCAGTTTATGAATGAAATTAGTATATTCACTAAATACTGAACTTATAGTTTTACAGTGACTCACCGAACCATTTCTTGTTTTCGTGTACTGAAATTACTTGTGACGTCAACTTAATCGCGTCGAACTTTATACTCACTAGAAATTCGCTCCTTCACTGGCCTCCTTGTAGAATACCCTCGCCGACTGACGTCTCGCAGAAATTTCCACGCAGACACACATCATAACGTCTTGCTTTGACTGATTTCGCTGTACAGATTTCAACTGGTCTTCCCCAAAGTATTTATAAACGTTTTTTCCTGCAGGACCAGAACCCAGTTGAGCGTGAAACGATCGACCGAGCCCTTTCATTCCCATACATTCTTAACCTGGGTCCGGTAACTACCCGCACGGAACAACTCGTCCGTTATACCGGTATTTTATAATATGTATGTTTGTTTTAAAAAGAAACTTGAACTTCGAATAATTACATAGTTTAATATACATAAAATAATATGAGGTAATGAATCATTACAATCTGATACTACTAAAATATCCGACAATTAAACAAATAATTTCCACATGCGTTAGCAAAGATAACTATTACACATGCTCGTACTTGAAAGTTGCTCTGTAGTAAAAACCTTTTTAATAATCTGAGTCACATTGTAATCACATATAAATTAAAAAAGTGGACCTGACCCTGAATCTTTTGAACCTGAACTATCTTGTATTTCTTTTTTTTATTTAAATTTGGCTAAAATATAAAATAAAATACACGATAAAATCACAATGTGTGTTAGGCAAATTAGCAAGTTGGTATTACTCAAAAAATCTCCAAATTATAGATATGCATGGGGATTCTTTTATGCAAGATAAAACGGTTCTTTCTTTTTTCTTACTTTTTTCTTCGCAATACTAAAACCTAATTCTGCTTTATATCTTGCATGTAAAATCGTTTTGTATATTCTAATGATTTTTTCTTCAATCATAAAATTTGGTTTCATTTCTTCTTACCAATTATTTTTGGCAAAAATATATAAATAAAAACGTCAATAATTCAAAATTTATATTACCTAATAAAGATATAAAATAACTAAAAACCCAAAAATAGGATGGCATCAACACTATAAGATAAATAAATAATCTTGTTCGCTGGTGGTAAAATTCATCTTCTTATATAAAATCATTACCTTGCTATAATAGTCAATTTTTTTAACATCATTATCATAAAAGTTCAAAACACAAAAGTAGTTTTATCGGTTTAGTCACCCTTCACGCTGGGCTTTTTAAAAAACAAAATCACTACACTGATTCCTGAAAATAATGATGCGCAATATAGCAAATAGCAAAAAAAAAAAAAAAAAAAAAAAAACTGGGGATAGAAATATTCTAATTACATCTAAGAAAAAAAAATCGTAAATTAATTTTTTAATATTTTTCTTTTTAGGTTTCTTATAGATAACGCCGTCTTCTACATAAAGTGGAACAGTATTTATCAAAATCAGTATTATCAGGGAAAATCTTTCTTTTGACAACAGCAAAATTTGAATACGTCAGCAAACGTTTAAAAAACTTCATAACCTTATATTTTTAACATATATTAACAATGGTACTTTTCAAATTTTGGTTTTATCACTTATTATTTTCCATATTTTAAAACGAAAACGAGATTTACAATATATTTTTTTTTTTTACTTTTGTTTACTTTGTCACATTTGCAATACATATTGCAACTCCTAAGTTCAACACCGGAAGCGAATAGTTGGAACCTAGTATTTTTTCTAATTTCTTTTAATGGAAATAACTTTTACATTTGTATTTGTAAGAGTTCTTTATCTCACATTTATGTGAGATAAGATCCCGTTTATATTCTATAATTGTCACTAACAACATTTTCATTATCTGCAGTACTATGTATTTTGACTAATATGTTATTCATTTCTTCTTTTTTTTCTCTCATTTCATTTAATTTATTAAAATTCAAACCCTATTCATTCATAAAAGTGAATCATTACATCCAAGATTTCATTTGTTGCACTAGGTAACATGCCATCTTTCTCTGTCTCTGGTCTACAGGTCTGGTCTACTATAACTGATGTTATTCTATTTTTAAAGATACTAAGATTTTATAAAGGGTCAAGATAGGAAGAAGTAACTAAGAATAATTAAATTAATTACATTTACCAAGGGATTAGATGATATTAAATAATCCCATGTTGATATTGCTGGAATGTTAGAATACGGAAAAGTTATGTACAGTTATAGTTTGATAGTTATGGGTATTGATCGTGGTACCAGTGGTTAGGTTTCAATTAACACACATCTCAGGAATGGTCGACCTGAAATTATACAAGAATAGACTTCATTTACGTGCATACATATCATCTTCGTTCATCCTTTGAAGTAACACTACCTTACGGTGGTTCGGAGCCACAAAAAAAAATTAATGGTTATGTAATATTTACAAAAAAAGATTAACAGTAGTAACAGGAAACTCCGATTCGTTTGATATTAACTAAAAATTTAATAAAATTGTATTAATTAGCAACAATAAGTAAAATTTATTACTTTACTGCATTTCATGAAATTAAAATCATTATGAAGAGAGGATAAGTATGTGAAATAGTCTTCGAGTTGTACGTATCGTAATTTATGTACGCTCTACATCTAGAGTCTCTACACTCATGTTAATAAAAATGTGATTTCAGAATAATATTGTTATTACATTTTTCTGAAATCTGTTTAGGAAAATACGATGTGAATAATAGAAATTACGTATATTTTATTGAAAGGTAAATTTCAATGAAGTGTAATCAATTATAATTTTAAATAGCAGAATACACTCAAATCACGTATCAAGTACATTAAACTACATTCTGTAGCTTTACTTATAATAGAATTCACATTTGGACTTACCACCCTTGAAAAGATTTCAATCTACTCTTCAATGAAACTAGATTTTCCCACAAAGAACATCACATCTAAATCCACCTTCATCCCAGAAAGAACACCATACATTACTGTAATTATATACCTATTTATATTTTGAATTTAAGTTAAAATAGTGACAGACTTGAACAATATTTTTTTTAATAAAATGAATACATTTTTTAATGTGCATAAATCCTTTCAAAAAATAATATTTCACAAGTACATTAAATCTAATATTAAGCACTAATAAATTTTAATAATACACAATGCTAATACGTAATATTAAGTAGAATAAAATTATTATTAATATTTTTACTATTAACAGCTACTAATTAACAACGCATAATCGATAATATTAATTATCTGGTCATTAAATTCATCTCTTTTAAAATTAACTACTCGTCTCATAAGTTCACGTGATTTTTTTGATTATTTTTTAAAAAACTTATTAAATCATTCAAAAAGATTCTCTCGTGTGTTTACTTTACTTTAGTTAATTCTCTTACAGTTTCTTGTTACTTTTATTATTTAATTAAAATTTCAACTTTTTGTTTCTTGTAAAATTTGTAAAAAAATTTTATTCAAATAAGTTTGGTTATCCATTTATTAGATTCAACACATATTATTGGATTATTCCACTCTGTTGTTTAAGGTTTTTAATAGGCTACACTTTTATTTAGAAATGTACCACCAAAATTCTTCTATTCTGTTAAGTAATTCTACCTTGTTGATTGCATGTCATTGAAAATACCGTGAATTCCTTATCATTTGATGTTATACATTTTTTATTTATTTTACATTAAGAAGAAACAAAATTGGGAGCTCTAATCTCGTAGTAAAATTATTAATATAATAAATTTTAAATAATTAAATAATTTAATTTAAATTAATCAAGTGGAAAATATCAAAACTAATTTAATTTTTTCTTACTTTACAATCTTGGTTACTGTAAATTCTACGCATCCGTACCTGATTTATTTAAAAGAGATATCAAAGAAAAAAAAGATGTTCAAAGATGATAAACTTTTAATGAAAGTCGACTACTAACAAGTTATAGTCTAAATTTAACTTTTAAATATTCAACAAGATTTAAAGTTCTTAATCTTAACAGTTTATTAAAGCTTAACGGATTAACGGTTGCTCGTTAAAAGTGATAATAAAATCCAAAATGTTTTTAATAATTCGTGTATAAATTTAAACTATTTTTGAAATGTAATTTATTTTTGTAATACTTTTATTTACAGTCGCATCAACAATTAGAGTCATTAACGACTAAATTAACACTATCATATAGTGTTACCAAAAACAACAAAAATTTACAGTAATGAAACAGGAATAATAAAGAATAAACATAAACAAGTAACACGAACAAATATTAACTAAAAATACATAACTCAGTCAAAAATCAATAAATCGAGTTCTTCATTCCACTGTAGGAGATGAAGCGCAACAAACATTTTATACCTTCTTTCTGGTTTAATAGAAATTTCATATCTGAACACAGGTCTAAGTTTTGTCGGATGGTTTCAAAGATTGGGTAATCAAAGAGCAGATGGTGCACGGACCATTTGAACTTGCAAGCCTCACAGATCTTCTGAGGACAACCAAATAGATGAGTGTGGGTAAGCCTGGTCTGTCCAATCCTTAGCCGAGTTAAGATGACTTGGTCTCTTCTGTTGCTCGGGGAAGGAGGTTTCTCGAGAACATTCTCCCGGATGTTATGTAATGCCGTGGGAGGAATCAGCAGCCAGAGCCTATTCCACTGAGACGGCAATTTTACACGGACTGATCTCATGAAGTCTCTCTCACGTGTCGATTGTACTCGGATGCCATTTATTGCATCTCTCTTGGCAGCCTCACCGGCTCGTTCGTTCCCGAGGATGCCACAATGGCCAGGAACTCATATCAGTACCACAGTGTTATTTAATGAAAGGATATCACGAATAATCGGACCGATGGATTCAGAACGTCTGCAGCTTCAGCTCTCAAGTACACACTTAGAGTCGGTAATGACTAGGATGCTGTCATCGCTTCGGGTTTCGATAACTTTCAAGGTGGAGTAATTTGCATAGGCCTCACAAAATAACACAGAAGAAAAGGCATTAAGTTTATATAATATCTCGGTGTCAGGAATTACAATAGAACAGCCACATCTATCGGCCGATACAGACCCGTCTGTGTTAATGAGAGTGTACCCATTGTACTTCTTAGCCATACTGTTAAATTGGTCTCTAGAAGACTGGAAACCTGGGTCCCGTTTATGATTTCCAAGTTGTAAGTATACGATCTATGGAGACCCACGTAACCAAGGGGCGCCGCATCCTATTCCCCTTTTAAGGATCTTCGGGGCAGGCAGATCTAATTCTTGGAGATAGCGAAACAGCCTGAGGCAGAAAGACTGCGGTAAGGATATCCTTCCTTCAAGTATCGAAGTGCGAACGTGTCTGGTCATTTGCCGTGAGCAGTTGATCGCGTGTTTGATAGTCTTGTATTTCCTCCTGTAACGGAATGGCAGTTCATCGGATTCCACCAGTAAGCTTGGTATAGGGGAAGTGGCAAATGTCGCTATTGACATGCAAATGTGTTGTGCAAGGGGTCAAGTATGCTCTTAATTATCTCTTTCCCAGAGTCATATAGTACAGACCTGTATTCTAACTTCGAAAGAACAATGAAAGAACAATCATCCTGAACATGTACTTCTGTACGTGTTCAGGGTGATGGATTTATCCGCACCCCAGCTGCATAATGATATGAGTTTAAGGACATTCATTCTTCTCAGACATTCAGCCTTGCTGTACTAAATGTGGCTCAAAAAGGTCAGTTTCCCATCAAACGTTACACCAAGAAGCCTTATCTCGTTTATTCTCTTTATCTCATCTTCACCTAAGTACAGTCTCACCAGGTCTTTGCATCCGAAGGGATGCCTAGAGAAAACAATAAATTCAGACTTGGTTACCGACAATTTGAAACCACTACATTGTGCCCATCTGTGCACCGATTTGAACGAATTGTGCATTATTTCGTAGTTCCGATTTTCTTACCTCTACAGGTGATAGTGATATCATCAGCAAAACCAAATTTCTTAACTTGTAGAGTGATAACATCAGCCACCCCAATGATAGCAACTAAGAAGAGCAGTGAATTTAGGACAGTTCTCTGTGGGACCCCGTTTTCAATTTTGAAGATCTTTGAAAGGACTCCATTAGCTCTAACACGGATTGTCCGTTTACTCAGAAAATTAGCTATAAAGCGCAACTTATTCCCGTTAACATCGTTCTGTAACAAGGTAGCAATTATCCTCTCTCTCCAAGTCATTTCATAGACCTTTTCAATATCTAAGATCACAGCAAGGATGTTCCTTGGAGGCGAATGCCTCACACACATCTGTCTAAATAAAAATAGATATTAGGTGGTCCGTAGTAGATCTCTTTTCTTTGAATCCATACTGGTATTGGGAGAAGTATTTGATTCTCTCCAGATGTCATTTCAGTTCATTTATAATCTTCTCCATCACCGGGCAAATGGTGCACGTTAGAGCATGGACGGTAGTTCTCTGCTGAAGTGATTTTACGATTGGGCTTAGCCACAGGGATCACTACAGTCTCCCTCCAGACGTCCGGAAACACTTCTTCCTCCAAGATACTGTTGAACATGAGTAAAAGGTGCTGAAGACCCTCAAAAGAAAGTTCCCATATGAAGACATGCAGTATTCCATCAGGTATAGGGCTAGAAAACCCAGCGGGTTGGTCTAGTGGTGAACGCATCTTCCCAAATCAGCTGATTTGGAAGTCGAAAGTTCCAGCGTTCAAGTCCTAGTAAAGCCAGTTATTTTTATACTGATTTGAATACTAGATCAGGGATACCGGTGTTCTTTGGTGGTTGGGTTTCAATTAACCACACATCTCAGGAGTGGTCGAACTGAGCCTCTACAAGACGATACTTTATTTACACTTATACATATCATCCTCATTCATCCTCTGAAGTAACACCTGAATGGTGATTCCCGGAGGCTAACCAGGAGAAAGTAAGTAAGGTCAAGGGCTAGAAGACTTTAAACGTGCAAGTACATCTCGTAATTCACTGAAGGTGAGAGGGGCGTTCAGATCCTGGTTGATGTTGCTATTCCGTCGAAGGATGTCCTCTAAACTGAATTCAGGGCTGTGTTTCATCCTCAGAAACTTGTTATCAATTTTGAGTCGCTTAAGTTCTGTAAAAACCTGTCACCCAGAATATTTGGAATGTCGTAAGGTTGTGAATTACGTGAATATTTTCAACTAGATCATGTACATGAATGGTCATTTACGTTGCCTTTAATTTTGTTGATCTTTTTCCATACCCCACTCATAGGAGGTTGTCTATTAAGCGAAGCTAGGAAATTGCATTACGCTATATACGTTTACTATCTGTATATGTCCTTGTAGCCTTAGATTGTTGTTTTTTATATTCCACAAAACTTGCCTCATTCCGATGCCTTTTGTATCTGTTAAAAGCCTTTTTTGACGCCTGCATCGCTAAACTGCATTCACTGTTCCACCAGTGAATACTTTCTTACCAATGAATCAGAAGTTCCTGAAATCAGGACTGCTGGGAAGAAAGATATTACATACTGCAAATGTTCCACGAGCAAGCGTCAAAGTCACAGGTACAGCTTCAAGGCTAGTATGCAGATGAATTTCTCTATAGGCTAGTTGATTACTAATGAAGATAGCTACACCACTGCTGGCGTAGCTAGCCAATCTGTTTCCAATCTGTTTCTGAGAACGACATTGTTACCTTTCAGAACTACGTAGTGGTTATCTTTAAAATTAGTTTCTTGCAGGCATATCAGAGAATGACTGATTCGAATGATTAGAAACTGTAAATTTTCTCTTTAGGGGTGGAGTCCATTGATATTTCATTGTAGGATTGGATTACAGAGATGGAGAATTTTGTCTGTGTATTCTCCTCAAGGACAACTAAACACTAATATCATCGAGCTGGCTACAGTTGAGATGTAACTCGGTGCTGCTGTCATTAGAATCCTCATCAGACATGCTCGTAGCTTTAGCAGCTTCAATTGACTCACTAGTCGAGCCATGACGCGCTAATTTATTACACGCGTGAACCTATTTTTAATACTCCTTTCTGTTACTTTCAGTTACGTTTCCCAAAGCATATTTGTCAGTTCCATCGTATTATATGTGTAATCTCGTGATAACACTAGTACTGCTGAGTTTCCCCTGCAGCGTTCCAGGAAGCTTTTGATGTCTATGTATTTCAAGAGTTAAGGGTTATCCTTGGCTTTCAACGTCTCTACTAGGGGTTCCAGGCCCGCTTCAAGCCTGTCATAATCCTTTTTTGGCTTCTTGGATCATGGTTTGTTGACAGGTCTCTTTCTAGAAAGATTCTTCGACGACCCAACTGCGTTCCCGATGTCTCCCTGATGATCTTCTGTGCTAGAGTTGGTGGACAGTGCCTTCTTCTGCGCCTTACTCGGAGCATCTGGGGGCTGACAAAGGCTAGGAAAACCGGTCTCTGAAATCTGATGGTCTGTATTCCCTTGAGTGCTCCAAGGCTGCACAGGTTTCCCTTTTGCAAGATTCACTTTTTCCGTACATGCCCTGTTGTTTACAGAGGAAGCAGAATACAGCCGCCGAGAGATATATCCAGTACAGTGAATCATCGGAGGTTAGGTCCATGGTGCTTGGTAATTTTATAAGAACTTCAGGGTGTACATATATCTGGCGACGTAAACTCAGGACATGTTCGTAGCCCAGTTCTGCGACATCACGCAGGAATGTAATAGCCGACCCAACGCGGATGCCAGAAAACTTAAGTTCTTTCTCTAATACCTCATTCGGGATAACTGGATATATATTAGAGAGGAGTACCCTTTTTAATTTGGCCAACAATGGCAAATCTTCAGGAGGGATGGAGTTCCCAACATTAACTTTATTGTGCTTATCGGTAATTGATTTAACAAGATCACTATTTCCCAATTAGATACACTGCCGGTTCATAGAGATCTTAGATGCAGATAAGATATTCTAAGGAGTAACCAGTTTACTAATGGCCACAACATATGCACTAATCAGAATATCTCCTATGTCTTCCAGTACGATGGCTTGAGTTTTGATAGGAAAAGTCAGTTTCTGGGGCACGGCGGTGTAAGTTCCTGGTCTCTTCGTCTACCTTTAAGACGATTGTCACTTTCTGAGCGATCAGCTTCATTCAATTGTTCATTATGTTTACTCCAGTTTGTCTGTGGTTCACTTATGTCAGGCTCTTCTCACAAACATTTTTACAAATCTTTTCTTGGTCGGTCACACTCATAACTATTCCCCTGCACTTACAGGAAGCAGCACAGTTGAGATATTTGTTTACGACGATCAGCTGGGCCGAACGTCGAAACAGTCGTACTTGGAAGGTTAAGTAGGGTTATCTGACTGCGTTTCCCCAATTATAGTATATTAATGCCTCAGCGGGCTTTTTTAAATATTGTCTAGTACATCACAGCCCCAAAACCACTTTCAAAACAAATAAAATCCCTTGAAGTCACAAATAAAATAAAAATAAATAGAAAATAGGTCACTGAAATAATACAACTAACACGTCACATAGATAGCTGTTTAATCCTTTGAATTTTAATTCTACCTCTCTAATGTAATTTTAATTTTGGATAGTTTGAGATAAATAAATAAGTAATTGTGCCTAATTTTTTCAATTTTAATGACTTGAATATTGACTAATATTTGTCAGTGCCGAATAAAAAAAAAACAATCAACTATGTTTACTAGAGAAATAAGCCTAATTCTTAATAATAATTGGTCAATTATTATTACAAGGTTTGCTTGTAAATATAATGATTCAAGTTTTTAATAAGCTCTTTTATCTCATTCCATTTCATTTAACAGAATTTGAGAGTTAGAGTTCTCAAATATGAACGATGTATTTTATTAACGATATACTATTTATTTATTGGTATATTATTCTTTCTTTCTTTATATACAGAAAAGATGCGGTTCGTTCAAGAGACCCCTGCAGTGTATTCCTCCACTCCGTAACATTGACGGACCGTGGGCGAGAAGTATTCAAGAGAAGGCGGCCTTATTTACTCGACACTTATTCCACGTATTTTTTACTCCCACGTATTCCAGCCCAATAATGTAGAGACATATCCAGAGGAGATCAGAGAAAATTCCAATTATTTGGCTTTTCCTTTCTTAATGTCCTTGCCAATTACGCGCTTTACAGTGCACTAGATCTCTTCAGTCATTAACGATGATATACATTCAGGGAAGGCGTCGGGATATGATTTGATCACCGGTCGGGTTCTCCAGGCACTACCTCCGCATTCGATACGTTTAGTTACTTTGATTTTCAATTCTATTATTCGAATTGGTCATTTTCCTGATCCGTGAAAACTTTCACAGTTAATTGTGATAGCAAGACCGGGTAAAGACTCCAGAAATCGAACATCTTACGGGGCTATCAGTCTGATTCTTGTGCTCTCTAAGGTGTTTGAAAAGCTCTTTCTGAAAAGACTGAAGCAGTTGTTGCACGATCACATTCCGGATCATCAATTTGAGTTTAGGGAACAACATGCTTCTGTGTAACAAACAGGGTTGTTAACGTTATATATCATGCTCAAGGCGAGAAACAGTACTGTTCAGCGATTTTCCTCAATGTCAGTCAGGGTTTTGACTAGATTTGGCATGTGGGGTTGCTACATAAACTGAATAGGTTTTACCGCATGTTTTTTACCTGTTACTATAAAATCTTACTTAGAATACAGATGCTTTCAAGTTTATCAATTTATAAATCCGTTTTGTAGCCTATTTGAACTTAACAGGCTTGAATTGTGTGGTACGGCATGCAATTCCAATATTGACATACTTGAACGCTACCAGACAAAAACACTGCGATAAATGCTCAACATACCCTGGTACATAATAGTCTTATGTATAATGATCTTAAGTTGCGAACCGTTCGGCAGGAAATCTCTTTGGTCAGCCTATAGTATCAATATCGTTTGGATTGGCACCCGAATTATTTGGCGGTCAATTTATTAGATAACACGATCAGTGATTTTTCAAGATTGCTGAGGAATAATATTCTTGCTTTGCTTTATAGTTTCAATTAGGTGACTTTATGGTCTGGCCGTACGGAGTGTTGTTCTATTTCATTATTAAGTCACAAGCCGCTGGGTCTGTGACTACTTAATGTTAGTTCAAATAGATCTTATTTACTTATTGTCCAATTATATTGCTAAACAGATTGTAAAGTTGCTGCGTCCTTATAATAAAAATATAAATTATACAGAAAAATTAACAGTATTACTGAGTTTCTAAATATTTAAAATTGTTCCCTTTAAATTATTGTTTTAATAGTTAATGTTTTACAGAAAATTACTTTTTAAGAAAATTTTTATTAAACAGACTTTTATAGGATTTGTGATTGTATGAATGAAAAATATTAATTAATGATGTCGATTTATTAAATAAAAAAATTACAGGAAAAGAATAGAATTTTACAGATACTTATGAGGAATCGATCGGTAGAGGTAACAGGAATCTGTAAATGTAATTTTTTATTTTTTATAGTGGACAGAAAATGCAAGTGTAATGAGAGATTGCTTTCATCAAAATTTTCATCTGTTTGCAGCTTGAGGCCACATATAATATGTTTATGAACTACAGTTTCTCTATGTTGATTCAAAATACTATACTTTGTATACCTGTTCGGGACAAAACAAGCCTAGGGGTTGTATTCTTGTATCATTACCAACTTCAACAGTAAACCTCCGTCAACTCTAATAAATTTCTAATTGAAAGTAAAAGTAAACTAACTTTTCAGATTGAGTCGATTTAAATGAAGTTACTAAAGTAAATGTTGATATCAGCAGGATAATTTTAATTTATAATCATGCTATATTATTTTTCATTCGTAGAATTTGTTTTATGAAGTCTATTACATAGCTTTTCTAAGATTTATAAAAAACTAATTTTTTTGTCATACGTCCGGGCTTGGCTTACATATAAAATGCGTCAAGACATAATTTCTGTCTTTATAAACAATGATATGTTAATGTTTTGTAATCGTATTCAACATTAAATTGTTATTTATAAAAAGGATTTTCCATCTCTCTTCATAGAAACAAGATGGTAGCATAGCTTGAACTTATCTACATTGTTACTAAAAAGAGATTGAAACGAAAAAACAAAAACATAAAAATTATAAGTAACTGTTATCAAAATAAGCCAGTAACAACCAAACATGAAAAATATGTTACACTAGATTTGAAAATATAACTTAATTTTTTCAAATCAAGTTGTCAATTTCCTTATTATTTTCACCTCTCAATCTTGAAAATAAGTCAGCCTAATAAAAATTTCAGAAATGTGAATAAAAATCAGGATAAATAAAATGTAATAGCGTTAATGATGTTTGCCTATTCGATTCTTGAGAACAACAAAAAAAAGAAAATGTGAAGAAATTCTCGTTTCCCTTAACACAGAACGTAATTAGCATTTCTATTTTTAAATTTATAGTGTAAGTTCCAATTCCAAGCTTTATTTATGTTTTGGTTCACATAAAACCTTAAATTATATTATTCAGCTACGGAAATACGGACAGATATAATACTTAAATGAATATAATTTAGTTCGTGTATTAGAAATTGTAAATATCTTAAACCTTTGATTTCTTATTCCCATTAACTTAAAAATTAAACTATTAAATTTTTTACCAGAAACGTCCTACTTAAATAAACTATTATTGATTACAGAAAATATAACGATTCTACTACCCATATGATTATACCCTTTCATTTTTCTAAGTTGCAATAATGAACTAACAAAACAAAAACATATTTAACTTTTTTTTTCATGAAAATATTTTTAATTCAGTGGCACACTCTAATGGAAGTAAAATAATTTAAACAACAATTATTTCCAGTAAGTGTGTACACATTATATTACTGTAAAACTTATATTTATCTTTTGGAAGCTATGATATATGATTTAAGATTTGATTTTGCAAAGTGAAATGCAAGGGAATTTAAAATACATGGAAAAGACACTTTGATTGCGTTTTGGCTGTTGGCCATTGAAATAAATATTAGCTTAACTTATTCGTTTTGTTTTATTTTGTAATTGTTTTGTTGTTTATTTTAAAAATATACTGGTATTATTAGTAAGAAATTATCTTTCTAATTCATCTTCGGTGATTTTATTTCTTATTTGATAATAAAAATATCATTATTTCGTGTGCTAATACTAAAATAGAATAATGATAAATATTTTTATAATTTATTACATAATATTTCTTTTCTACTTCATACTCTTGCCGCTAATAGTCATAAATTTACATTCACAGTGAATTAAATGTTTCTTACAATACTTCCGTATAATTTAAGATATGATTTAAAGTTATACTTCCATAAAGAGTCCATCAATATGCATAGTAAGGTTTGGTAAATTTAGCCTATTTATATTTGGTGAACGCGTCTTCCCAAATCAGCTGATTTGGAAGTTGAGAGTCCTAGTAAATTCAGTTATTTTGACACGGATTTGAATACTAGATTGTGGATACTGGTGATCTCTGGCGGTTGGGTTTCAATTAACCACACATCTCAGGGACGGTCGAACTGAGACTGTACAAGACTACACTTCATTTACACTAAGACATATCCTCATTCATACTCTGAAGTAATATCTGAACGGTAATTCCCGGAGGCTAAACAGGAAAAAAAGAAAGCCTATTTATATTAAGTCCAAATAACGGCAGTTATTTTTATACGGATTTGAGTATTATATCGTGGATCCGGTGATCTTTGCTAGTTGGATTTCAATTAATTACACATCTCAGATATAGTTGATGAAGTTAAAAACATCTATCTAATTTAAATAATTGCTCAAGAGATTGTATTCTATTATAATATTATTATTGCAATTTTTTCATAGATATTTTTATACTACGAATTTTAAAAATATATTTAGCCTATCTAACGTATTATATATACGAGTATTGCTTAATGCTAACAATTAATAGTAGACACATTTATTTGTTTAGTTTCTTCATCCAAATTCATAAGTGTTGGTATGTAAATATTAACACTATTTCTATTCAATCTATATGTATTTTGGACATAAAATGTTGAGTACATAAACTTATTTGAAAGGTAAACCAATATTTCTGTGAACGTTCAGCCAAGTTCTAGGCTTGAGTAACCTTGCAACAAGGAGCGTTCTTGTAAGTGTTTTGGAAAAAAATAACAATAATAGAAAAAAAAAACCGTAGTTTTAACATTTAAATGATTGAGGTTCGGCATTTATATAACAAAATTAAAATTTAATATTCCAAAATACTATTTAACATTCAAAACATAATTCAAATTAATATTTTTAAAGGAATAAAACCACTTCATAATATCAGATACAGCCGTATATATTCAGAAAATGTATATGCATAAACATTTGAATTAATGGTGATAACTGCAGTAACGTTAATAAAGGTTAAAATTATTCTAATTACTCGTATTAAATCATTTTGAAGATTTACTATCGTAAAAATAAAGTAAACAAAATATTTGAAAATATCTATAAGCACAAACAACTAAATTATTAGAGTATATTAAATAACCATTTAAGTAAAAAAAAAAAAAAAAATAATTGACTATAAAAAAAAAAATGGAAGGATTACTGGTTTTATTATTATTTTTATTCTTTTTTTTAGATTTAATCGATTAAAAAATTAATAATTGTTATGAATCCAACTCGTAAAAGCTCCAATAAAATTCAGACTTTTTGTATTGGTGAAATTAAACTTACTTAAAAAAATATTAGTTTGATTTGTTAACAAAGAATATTGAGTAATTTATTTTTTTTTTGTAATGTATTGGAGTAATGTATTTATTCTTTACAACACCAAAAATTACAAAATTACGTTAATGTATCTTACACATCATGTAAATATAATTTTTACACAGAACTTGTACTTAAATGGAAAGTGCAAAAAATCCATTGCACAAGCTTACTTGTCCATTTCGGCACTTAAAATGTTTTTTTACTTCCTTGTAGAAAGTAAAGGAAGTATTGTGATTGCGAAAAATTTCGGCTTTCAGATTTCAATGGAAATATCCATTTTTATCATCTCTGAATCCATTTTGAGTAGTTTCAGCGTGACGACTGTACGTACTACGTATGTATGTATGTACGTACAAACGTATGTATCTCTTATAACTCAAAAAAAATTAGCCGTAGTATGTTAAAATTTTGGAGTTAGGACTGTTGTAACATCTAGTTGTGTACCTTCCCTTTTGATTGCAATTGACTGAACCATAAGTATCCAAAAAAGCTCAAAATCCAAAAGACTTGAACTTTGGACATTTCTTGACTGCAGTAATAAGCCCTCGTTGACTGCTTTTCAACGATGTATCATAAGTGGTTCTTATTTTGACTGGTTCAAGAGTTAAAGCCAAATGAAATTTTAATTAATGAAATATTTAGATTTTATAAGGAGAAGGCACATCGGTTCGAATCAGACTTCATCTCCCTTTTTTAATTTAAATATATTGATTTATTAATAATTACTTATTAAACTCCGTTTGTAAAACAAAATTACAATAAATAATAATTCAATAATCACAATAAAAAAAAAAAAAATATTAAAAAATATCAGAATTTATTAATGAAATAAAATTTTATGTACCTTTCATCGTAAAATAAATGTCTGTGTGTAATTTAATAGGCGTACATGTCATATGATGTTCACATCAGATTTTGTGAAACATGAAACATATGATTATTATCTTTTATTTTCATTTTGTTGATGGTTACATCATAATAATTATAACTTACATAGAGATAAATCTCTTTACAGAGATTTATATATCTTAAGGGAAATATAACTTACATTTATTTAAAGATTAATAAAGGGACTTTTACTCTATCCTAATATTTCAGGTAAGATTGTTGAATTAATAATTGCATAATTATTTGATGTTAATAAAAACTAATATTTCAGCAATCGTGTAACTGTCCACTTTATTAAAGAATTAGAGGAACGTATCTCATTTTCAAATGAAATAAGTTTTAATGAAGTGCAGAAAAAATGTGTATTTAATGTAATAGGCGTATATGGAAGGCATGTGGTCTCCACATCAAATTTTTATTATTTTGTGAAAAATGTTTAATATTTTTAACATTCCAATCATGGAAGAAAAAACTTTGTAGATTTAAACTAAAGAAACATTATGAGCCAATACAGGAAACAACAAATCTGGCTTGGTCATTGTTGACCTATCATCATGAGTATGGAAAATATTACAAGTGTTATATTTTGCATTGTTATTTGATGGATGCACTTGAAATTAATCAATTTTCAGCACCCTAAAACTGATAAGGATTGAGGAGTGAAAATTTACTCTTAGCAACCAAATATTTAAACTACATTTGACTTTAAATATTTGTTTAAGTAGTTCAAATATTAAGTTAAATAAAGTCATCACAATAAGATTTTACTATTGATACCAGTAATAAAGTGAAGGAATTGTTCACACATTCTTATGGAAAAATATCATCAGTCCTCAATATTTACTGATGTCAATATTAAATAAAATTTAATTCACCAGACTGGAGGAAATTGATATGCTTTAAATGAATAAAATAAGTTCTTTAAAATATTTTGGAAAATAGTTATATAAAATTAAAAGCTGGTAAACTGAACAAATTAAAGATTTAATGGATACCATTAAAAAGAAAATATAAATTTGGAACGTAATCAACTTTATCCACTGCAGATATATCCATAAATGAGAAATAAATACTTTTTTTACACAAAAAAGTGACAAATGTTAGCAGATTCAAAGAATCCACAATTTATTAGTCTACTTGTTCGTGTATAATGAGTACTGTTTCTTCATTTATCATAGTACTACTTTGCATACTTGTAAAATGTGAAATTCTCATTTTCAAACTTTTTTGATAAACAGTTTGTTACACTGTAATAAGAAAGAAGAAACAAAATTATGATTGTAATTAATTTATTTTCTCAACAACAAAAAATCCGTCGACGAGTATAAAAATTAATATACCGTAGTAATAATATTTTTGAACCTACTCGCAGGTTCAAATTTGTCACCTTAATGAAATTTATAACTGAATAAGCTTCGTGTAGTAGTAGGTTAATTCAACTTTTCTTGGATGTATGCAACAACTAGAAATTGGTGATAATGTATATTTATAAAAGTTGTAAATAAAATTTAATAAAAGTAAAAAAAAAAAAGAAATAAGTCAATAATAGTAATAGAATTTAAAAAGATGAAGAGAAGTAGGTAGGAAGGAAATTAGCTTTACCTGAACAACGTTATTGTAAAAACTTTAACCCTACAACAAAATATAAAACAACTATAAAGTAACAAAACATTTCAGATTTTGTTATTCAAGTCATTACCATCGTCATATTTTAGAATACTTTATTCGTAACAAAGACTAATTCATTTAATGTATAGCAGTGTAGGTAGTATTTTTACAATAAAATTTTTACTTTTTTTAAATATGAAATAATAAAACTAAAATTAATCTTTTGTGTTTTTATTTATGCATCCTATACAGATTTAAAAAAAAAATTGTTTCCAAATTATTGTATTAGCAAATATCTTATTTATATAAATTTAATTTAATTATACAATGTTGGTTGGGACATAATATACCCCAAATTTTAGGAATAGTCGGCCTGAGCCTGTAAAAAGACTGCACGACATTTACGTGTCACTTATGACACGTATGACGTAAGGGGCTTGAGAGCGGTTGCTTATTGTTAACTAGCCAAACTGACTGCTATGTACACATTAGGAAAATAAATAAAAACAGGTTTACTTTTATGTTGTGTATAGAATTGTCTATACTTAAGTTAATGTATACAAAATAAGTAATCCAGGATTTTGTTTTCTTCCCAATTTCTGACACATAAACAATTTGACGTTTTCAGGACTACTGATAAATAAGAGTATGATTTCATTATCTAACATATGTAAAATTCACCCACGCGCCAGAACTTCGACTCAAGAGTAAATTTTTATAGTTCATAGTAAGGATGTTGAAAGTTTTCACTTAATAGTTTTAACGATGTTCATTATTTACCCAGATAGTATATAAAAAATAACCTCAACTTTTTCATAAAGTGAAAAGTAACAAAACGATGAAAACTGACTAAGAATTACCTAACATTGATTCCTGTCTCATTGATTCCTGTACGAGTAAGACGTACAGGAATCAATGAGACCATAGTACGATCAAAAGCAACATTAGTTTTGGGGAAGGTAAAAGGTAGAGAACAAATACTTTTTATAAATACATTAAAAAAACATGCGTTTTACTTAAAAAAATGTGTGGAATTTACATTTCTGTAAATAATTAGAGGAAATCATTGTAAAATTTAGTTTTTTAGTTTCAAGTATTTAGAAAAATTATACAGAAATTTTATCGACAAAGATTTTTTCTTATAACTTGGTAAATTTTTGTAATTTCAAAACAGAATCTAAGTTATTGCTAAGTGCTTACCTCTTGCTATATGAAAGTGAAAGATGGGCGACAAGGAAGCGGGAGTTTGAGATTTTTGAGATGTGAATATGAAGAAGGATGGAGAAAGTTAGGTGAACGGATGATTTGAAGACTGAAGAAGTAATGAACAGGATTAAGGAAGAAAGAATATTTTGGTGGGAATACATAAAAGAAAAGGGAACCGATCAGGTTTCCTTTTTCCTCTTGATTAGAGGAAATGAATTTTAGACAACTGTACTGGAAGGACCAGTAGAAGGAGAAAGAATCGATGTAGAAAAGAACAAAGTTAATAGATGATAGTAAAGATTAAGGTATATAATGGGATGAAGGAGAAGGTTTGAGGCCAAAATTGATGACTAACAAATCTGTATTCAGGTACAAAATTAAGTAATACTGATGATGATGAAATACTAATCTAAAGAGTTAACTGCAAAAAGTATTTACCTAAAGTAATTCTTTACTCTCTATCAGAGTATCGAGCAAATAGAATTAAAAGGTAATAATTTCAAAAGTTTCATTGCATATTTAACGTCATTCCATATTAAACGTTGTTTTTCATTGGAAAAACAACTTCAAGGAAATTTTATGAATTTCATAGAATTGTAGTGTTGTAAAAAATTTTATTTTTGTATGGAATCATTAATGGGATTGTGACATAACATTAAATTCCGTTGTGAATTCATGTTCCGGCAACTTGAATATACAAGACACTGTAGAATAAAATTAAAATACTTGTTCTTAGTTTGGCATCCAACAGTAAACACATAAATTTCTGCGTGGATTGCGTTACATAACATGGCTGTGGTGTAACCAGAGAGGTTTACATAGAGTTAAACCTGTATGCTGTGACGGGATTAAGTGAATTGAGGTTGTTGAATGGGTAGCAAATTAACCTACACCCCTTCCATCTTTTCACCAGCACTCAAAGCGCATGATGCAACCCCGTTGATTTATCTATGGCATGGAAGTGTTAGAAATTCCAAAACTAGACCGTGAGTGAATGGGAGCGCGAGAAATTGAGAGAGTGAGATAGACTGAATAGAGTACGAATGGGTTGTAAATGCCGAAACCCGTACTGTTAACAGGATTCTCACACCTTTTTGAAGTTGTTGCCGAATTGTAATCAGAAACGCCATGCATATGGAACACAAGCTAGTGTACGACAGTAATAAATTTACTTTTACTATCAAGTATCTCTAACCATAAGAGCAATAATAATAATTATAGGACTGGAAAAATATTTAATGCCTTTAGCTCATACAATTTCGTGTAATTTCTTTAAAAAGGTAAAAACTGATTTAAAATTTGGTAAAATTCATTGTGCTTATGAACCTACGTTGCAAGTGTCACAAGTTAGATTTGCTTTCCTTTAAAGAAATAATATTCACCTAACCTGTCCTTGTAATGAATAGTACAGCTATCATTAGCACTGATAAATATAGCCTACGATTCAGTAGGTTGGAATGCTAATTGTACAGCTGTAGATTAGTTTATTGAACACGGCCACTGTAAAACACATCACTGCAATTTCTAAAGTATCCCTACCATAGAATGCTAATTCATTAGAATAGACAATGTCACTTCCGAGAGAAATTTTTATCACTTAAAGGGTTATCAACAACCTTTACCGTTATAGTAACTAGGAGGCAGTATTATTTCTAGCTAATATTGTAAAATACAGCAGAAAAATCAACTGCCGTGTGTTCATGCATCTAACATATAAATAAAGTCAGTAATTAATAAACTAAAACAATTTTTCCTCTTTTTTTTAACAGGAAAATTATTTATTGGGTTTAACAGTTGACAGTACTGTCATGTTGACAGCAATAAAATTTGTGTTTTTTCTGATTAAATTCGGAATGAAAGATTTTCTTTTTACTTTTTTTTTATATAACTTACATTGAAAGAATTTAACTGATCATTTCTCAAAAAGTTAAGTTCTTCCGATTCCTGACAATACTACATTTATAACATATTTGTAAGAGCCGGTTCATTTTGTTTTATCAAAAATCTTTAATCTCACCCATCATCTGTAAATATATGTGAGACTGGTGGTCATATGTGAACGTCACGTTTGTGCATATTTTTAGATAATTTTTTTTTATATGCTAGTCTGTGGGAAGCTACGTACGTTTGCTAAATGCAAAAATATCGGCCTGAATTTAAAGTAAATGCATAAAAATTTTCCATTTTTTAATAGTAAAATGTAAAGAATACCATTTTTTTTAATGAAAATTTTCATCATTTCAAAATTTACAATATTTTCTATTATCTAATGAAAAATTAAGCAATATTTTGCTACACTTATTATAAACATGTTAATTTCCATTAACCTAACGGGTTGGTCAAGTGGTGAACTGGTCATCGCAGATCAGCTGATTTCAAAATTGAGAGTTCTAAGAATCAAATCCTACTAAAGATAGTTACTTTTATACGGACTTAAATCCTAAATGGAAGATCCCGGTGTTCTTTACTAGTTGGATTTCAGTTAATTACACATTTCAGGAATGGTCGACCTGAGACTGTACAAGACTACATTTCATTTACATTCATACATATCATCCTCTGATGTAGTACCTTACGGTGGTTCTGGAGGCTTACAGAAAAAAAAAGTTAATATTACTGTTGCTGTATATTTATACTCTACAAGCGTAAAGGTTAGCAGTTTTTTTATTTTACGATGAATAAGTAATCAAAGAAAGTTTACAGTCTAATGAAATAAACTTATATCTTAGTGTCTGATAATTTAATTATATTATTTACCTAATGAGCCTATAGAGCCTGAGCATGGATGATTTAGGCGTATATATTATGATTTAGTAATAAATTGTAAATTGACTTGTAGTGAAGTGATGTGAATATCACATTTAAGTAATTTATATTTACGAGAAATAATTCTAGCAGTATAATAGGATATGTGTACACTGCAAGCAGCAAAGTTTATCCCACTACTTTGTGGTTTATTTTATATAATTATTTTTTTTTTTTGACTAACAAAATAAATTATATTTTATCTTCGTTTGTGTTAATTTTAACTTATTAAAATTATTAATATTAATAGTATTATTTAATTTTTATAAATAGCCAAAGGACACAAATGCTACTCCAATACGTCAAGTATTTCAAGTAATTTCGTTTTTCAGATGTTATTCCGAACCAAAGATTTCAGTGACTGTAATTAGGAAATATTATTTAGAATACATTTATTCTATTAAACATAAAGCCTATTTCACATCAACGCTACTTCATAAATGTTTTTCACGTCATACTACAAAAAATTTACAGGGATATTTTCGTCTTTTCATTATATTAACTTAATATTCTAAGTCTGATTTTTATTAATGTCTGGTGAACAAGACACCACGTCTAATTTTTTTTTAAAGTTTGCTTTTGATGTGTATAATTATTTTTTTATTCTCTTCCTAATTGTATAAATTTCGCTGACCAACTACTACATACAATTAGATAAATGTTTTTAAAACGTGACTGAACGATCTGATTTTTTTTTGATAAACAGCATAAAATTAACGTACTAAAATTACTGGCTTAAAATTACCTTCAAGCAATATCAATGTCGGAGAGTTTCCATCACATAAATATGAGAGTAATACTCAAATAAACAAATTAAACGGTTTGTTAGTGATTTTATATTTTTATTGTAGTACTTTATTTACAAGTCTTATTTACGGTCTTTTTCTCATTATTTTTATCAACTCCCCATATAATTAGGATAAATTAAAACTTTTGGATTTCGAGAAGTAAGATGTATCGTGGCAACAGATATATCTTGTTCCTCGTCTACCTCGATGAAATACTAAATATATCTAGGTGTATCCCCACTGTTTACGTCAGATTAGCTTTTAAAGGAGGTAATGTAATATATATATATTTTTAATTTGATCGAAAGTCATCCGAATCGGATACTCTCTTATAATGGAGATTTAACACTTCATAAAGCGTTTATTTCGAATGTAAAATCAAAAAAGAGTATTTTAAAAACATTCATTATACCGCATCCAATAATTTAGGATGATTTGTATCTTTTCATTAGATCAAGAATTCAATTAGATAATAAAAAATACAGCGAACAAGTACAAAATTTTAGCCTCTAATTGGTCAGGGATGTATTATAATTCTATGTATTCTTTAATGGAAAATATAAAATTTATGCTGGAAATTCTATGAATTTCATCTACTAAAGTACGCATCAATGTTATAACCATTAATATTCAAGTCAATATTAAAGTATCCCATTCGAAGAATGTCAAGTAGTGCATTAAAGAAGTAGTGCCGTTAATATCGTATTCGTGTTTTCGTTTTTATTTTTGGTTTGTGTAACAATCGTTTTATGTTTACAAAAATTTGTGATTTTTGTTACCTCTTTTTTAACAACAATAGCTGATTGGCATGCACTTCAAATATCTGGATTAGTGAAATATTTGTAGTTGTTATGTTGCGGTCTCAACTGTGTTGAAAATTCAGCAGTGCAAAATGTGAAAATAAATATATTGGTGGTGAGCTGCTTCAGTATAGATCAAACTGCATTTAGAGGTTTTCTGTGAACGATTTTATTTGTTTCATTTTATTGGTAATGGATTTTAATTTTTTCGATATTAGTAGAAGAGGAATCAAATTGATTGAAATGGTATTGGCAATATAAAGTTTACCATAAAAATTAATTACCGTATTTGCAATTGAAGTTAAATGTAAGTACTATACAGTAAGTTAAATGAAAATAATATAATTATTTTAAAATATTTTAATTAACCAGGGGTTTATGTTGTATCGGGAAAAATCAATACCTTTCAAAGTTTGTTACTCATTTTATCATTACCATAGAAAAAAAGATTTAAATAGTTATTTTTGCGGTAAATGTTTGTTAATATAATAATGACAATCTGAAATAAATCATCAATAAGAAAACTTGTAAAGTTATTATTTCATTGAAAGTTAAGGCTGCACCAAAATTAACAATATTTTTCTGCTGTAAATACGTAAATGAGTTTAAACATATACATATATATATATATATATATATATATATATATATATATATATACACATACATTTTTTTTTGTATACATAAATTCATCCTATTAAAATTAAATAATGATTTGAAGAATCATTGTGCTGATTCATTTCCTATTTATAAATAACATTCTTTATAAAAAAAAGAGAAAACCCCTTCCTGGATATACCGTAACTAATTCTAAAATTGGATAATTTAGGCTTGAAATATATCTTTAATTAGGTAATGATAAAAATATCCGTTTGAAATCCCTTTAGACTATTCACCTTTTGTATCATTTGTGTGACGTGATTAATCAGCTCAGTTTAATAGACAACGTTGAGTGGGCAGTTTTCTCTCTAACACGTTTTAGATCGAAAACAAACTCAATCAGAGTCTATTTCAGCCGTTGTTTCAGAATTGTTCTACATGGTTTAATGACGATTTAATAGTTGCTGATACAATTTTATTCTTAAACTATTATACTACAACGGCTTGGATGTATGAAATAAGATTTCAATATTTTTCATGTATTTAAATAAAATTCAATATAAAACCCTTTTCATTTAAAATGAAAGGTGCTGCGTAACTAAAACACACTAATAATAATTAATAAAGTTCATTCTTCTGCTTATTTACCATTCATGGAGGTTTTTAATTTTTTTACTGTTCAATGAAATACGAATTAATATTTTTATTTACTTTGTATTTTTCTTTTAATATGTTAGATTTTTATTTATTTTATATTACCAGGAAACTTATTATTAACTCTAGAAACTTTTGAGAGACAACATTATTTTTCGATCTGACAGTTTTGTAAAATAAAAATTTATATGACCTTTAATACGAGTCTACGACTTATCTGGAAGATTTATTTTCCATTGCAATGCCTTGAAAACGTTTCCAATCTTATCTTATATGCAAACTTTTGAAAATTAAGCTCATAATATGGTTTATGGCAAAAGTTTCTTTTATATTGATAAAACTTTTAGATCAATACTAACTTTTATACTTCCAATGAACTTTGTTTTCGTTTAGGGTTCTGTCCTTATTTGTTATTCAGCCTTTAGCCGACTTTCTTTTCTTTATTTTACAGTATGATAAAGAAAAAGTATAAAAAAATTTAATTAAAGTTGAACCAGTTATTAAAATTGCCTGAAACTGATGTTTATCAGTTAATAAAACTTTTCATTTTTTTTAAATTTGAAGGTTTTTAAAATTTATTTTTGGTTTTTGTCTCCATGAAATTTTAAACAGTACATTCAGCTGTTATTTTGATATATTACTATAACCGATCTGCATCAAATAAAATTTGGGGTTTAAATACGTTTTCATAGCAGAAAAGATGTTATTTCTGTTATTTGTTCCAAAATACATTATTTAAAAATTAGGTATCTGAAAAAATTCAGATGACACAATGTAGCTCTTTCCTATTGATCCCTCAACTTGTACATCGCAAGGATCTATTGTTTATTAAAATAATGGCTGTTTTATGTAATATGCTTTAAGTTCGTAGTTAAATTAAATTGAAACAAGATGTCGGGCTTAATAAATAATTTATTTTTATTTTTATAATAACGATCTAATAACGAACTTTTTCAATCTTTATTTCTTTAATGATTAAATCTGAAGTTGTGTAATATATCTATCATATAAATTAAAATCTACATTGAAAACTTCTTAATTTAATGGGCGAAATGCAAAAGTACAATAATAAAATTTAATATCATAGAATTATAAAAAATACTTAATTTAAGGAGTTACATATTTTGCTTAATATTTATATGAAATTTAATAGTTTGAAAATATAAGCAAATATGGGTTTTTGAACACAGGCCATCTTTGTAAAAGTTATTCAGATAAACTCGTATTTTATACCAGGTTATTTAATTTTTTGTTAATTTAAAGACCTGTTACATTACTTTAAGATGTATTATCGTCACTTAACGTAGTATTAACAGTTCGATCGACTTCAGCACTATTTTGCTCTCACTGATAATGAACGATTGAATGACGTCACATCCTATCTTGTAGGAAACACTTATTTTAAGAGCAAAATATTAATTTTTTTCGATACAAATTTCTTTAAATATTCGTATGAGTACAAATACATAAAACGAACGGCTATCGCTCTCACTACCACCGAACGGCTACACTATCTACAGATTTTTTTATAAAAAACTATAGAGAAACGATCAATGTAAATCTATGTTCGTATTTCATAATTGATTGCAATTTATAGATACATGCGGACCTGTTTGTTGTTTTGTTAAAAAAAAAAACAGCAATTGAAGAACATCATTGCTGTATAAATGAATAAAAATGTTCCAATCAGTAAACATTTTAACACTGTCAAACAAGCATCCAAAAGTGGCAGCCAGTTAAATTTTTTTTTTTTTTTTGCTATTATTAAGTTTCTTTATAATTATAGTATGGAAGAATCCGAGGCTATTTTCAGTCAAGTTGAGTCCATCATGTATATCTATCTGATTCTTTACGATTGTATCTATTAAGAGTTAAAGCAAATATTTGTTTTGTTAATATGTTTGACAATTTACATAGAATACCCAGTGTATAAAAGGAATTATTTAATAATATATTCTTGGCAACTTAAACACAGAAAACAAGTATTACTGCATATTTTTAATGGGTTAAATATATATTTAGTATCGTAGAAGTGGCCGTATCTGTTAAGGAAATAACTTTACAATGTACAATTTCAACAAATTTTTTCATTACAAGTTAGTGGTAGTAATTAAAGACTATTTATTTTATATGAAGTCAACAAATTTTTGCATAAATAATAACGATATGAGTTGATAACTTTGTATGACCTTTGAATGATCATGAAAGAGCTTCGAGATGAGGGGAATAACAAAGATTGATAAGGTCGGAAAAACAATTAGTAGAAGCGAACCTTCGCCTGCCCAAAAATTTTCAAATACTTGTTTTCAAATAACAATTCACGTGTATTGTTAGAGGACGTCACTGTTCGTCAGCTCTCTAGTATGGTAATATAAGGTTGATGGTAATATTCGTACTTTAATTTGTTTGTTAGTGCGGGTTAATGTATATTACAAACGTGTAAATCATAAAAATATGAACAAGCAATCAATATAACGTTGAATTACTTATTTTTTTAGTTTAATAATTCATAAATAACTGGCAAATTATCGCATGAATTTCCTGGCCATTATGAATATATGAATAAACCTTTATTTTCCTTGCACAAAATGACATAAAAATAAGAATTACAATATGTAATTAGGAAACATAATACCTGCAAAGATATAAAATATTTAAAATAAATAGTAGAACTAAAAAATGTTCCTACATAAATAAATGAAATTTCTTACAAACAAAAAATAATTAATTGTTAAAGGTTGAGATCAATTTAAATATAACTTATTATCTTAAAAAACGACTAAAAAAAGAAAATAAATTGAACATAAAATAACACAATAACAAATGAACACCTTTACTCGTGCTTTAAAATTCAACATTCCAGATTTGGGAAAATCAAAAAAAATATGAAAATTATGTAAATAATATTTATATTGTTGTACATTTTACGCTCAGTATATAGTATAAACTGCAGTAAAATGGCTAGTGTTATATCTGTAATGTTAATGCTATTTTGTAATAATGTATAACGTAATACAAAATAATGTTAAATAATCTTAGTATTAATTATATGACCACAATTATAATTTTACCCGTAATAAGTTTGCTTTCCTTAGTTTAGATTAGCTCCTTATTACGATTTTATGTAAAAAAAACTGAACGTTATTAAGATTGGATTAGAAAATTAACTAATTATGTATCATTCTGACAGGATGCCAAAAACATATTTACAATAGTGATTCATACACATTATTTGCCATTATCCATTCATCTATTTCTTTAAGGAGTTTTTTGTTCACTCTGCTATACATATATTTAGCAGGAATAAGATTTATTATTTTAGCAGAAATATACATAAAATGTCTTCCCCAGACCGATAGATTTTTTCGGGGTATTATAAAGGTGATATGGCCTCAGATTAAAAGACGAATCAATGGTATAAAGAGGTTTTTATTTCTGTTAATATATATAACAATGTCTTTGACGTACAGCTGTCTCATTGTTAATACGTTAAATTCCCAGAATAGGTCAGCTGTTTGGTAAAGTCTGGGCCTATTTATGGCTGCTTTTATTAACTGTTTTTGAAGAACATACGCTTTATTAAAGTGCACGTGTCTTTCCCCACCTAGGAACATACTCCATACTGCAATATTGATTGGGTATACGCAAAATATACAAGTCTAGTGATACTGTTACTTTTTACTTTATTATTTTCGTGGAATTTTAGGATTAACTGTTTAATTCTTTGGCACATATTGTTAATATGCGCGTCCAATTTAAGGTGACGGGCTCTATCCAGACACTAAGATATTTTATTTTATTTACTTTTCTACTTTAGGATACAGATATGAAATAAAAGTTGGCTTTTTACAGTTTATTGAACGCACGGTTAAACTATTTAAGTTAGGAGGCTGACTACCGTGATTTGTAGAAAACGTCATAAACACACTTTTTAACATTTAAGTTTAGTATATGTTTGTAAAATCAAGCTTGGACACCCATAAGACCTCTTCAGCTGATCTTATAACATCATCATATGATGAAATGCCCGTGAAAATCAAGGCAGTGTCATTAGGAAAAGATATTATATCAGTTTTTTTTAATTTTAGTTTTAGTAAGTTACTATGTACAATAAGAATAAGATAGGGGATAAGACTGATCTCTTTAATATGTGATACTCAGTCAACTTCAGCTTTTTGCCGATATTTTTGTCAATCGTAAGTATTATCCAGTTTTAAACACTAATCCAGTTTTTTAAAGGTCTATATTTGCGTGTTACAAATGTTTTTACATGCTACATTTTATATGTGATCGGTCAGTTTATTCAAAAAAGAATTTAGCAAATCATCAACATCTGTGCATCACCCAACAACATTCTCTTACTTTTCTACTTTAAAATTTTGCTCTACGATATCATAGTCTACTTCGTTAAATGACTGCTATTCAGTACTGTTATTTACCTTATTTTCCATTTCGTGGTGGAGGGGGGGGGGGCAGTGCAAAAAAAGATCGGAGATGTTAGTTTTAAGGATCGATCCGATAATATTTTCAGAATAAAAATTAGTATTTTTAAGAAATATATGATCGATACAAGTTTCGATATTTACTTGTATCCTAGTGGGTTTATTTATATATGATTTGAATCTATTAGATAGTATACAGAAATATTCATATGTATCCGTTTAAATGGATGTTCATATCCCCAATTAAGATCATGTTATCACTGCCACAAATTCTATGTAAACACTCACTCAAACTGTTAAGGAGTGTATCGACAACTGCAGATGGTGATCTATATACAGTAATGAGAGTAATCTTAGTGGAAGCTTGTTGATTTCAATACTCAAAATTATTGAATTCTCTTGAAGTATTTGAAAATTAATTCTCTTAACCTTTAGTTTTTCGTTGAAAAAGACAGAAATATTGTTACATTTGTTATAGATACCAGGGTTGTCATACACTAAGTAAGCGTTTAGATTAAAATTTAATTGGTCATGATCAGTTCTGTTAAAATTATTACATCATACCTCCTATTGAAATTTTGAAATACGTAGGCAAATTCATAAAAATTTATATTTACGTTACGTATGCTCATTTTTAATAAATTAAAGAATTTTCTGAAATTATTAGAATAATTTTTCGAATTAATGATAAAGATATCGACTTCAATTGTATCATAAATTTCAAAAGAAATTGCATTGTCAAAATTGTATATAAAAGCCATAAAAATAAAACTAAAGAGAAAGTGATAAAAAAAGAAAAATGAAAAACAAAACAAAATAATGTAATGTATGAAATCAAGAAATAACCGCCTAGCTGTCTCCGACATGTTCCTGAATTACGTACGTATCATTGTAATAGAAAAACAAAAATACTGAATTAATAATAACAAAAATTAAAATTGTTATATCATTACTACTATCACTATATATTCCACTTTATAATTTTAAATAATTGCGATAAAGAATTAACTACTGTACTGGCTCAGAAATGGAGTACATAATTTATTACTGAAATCACTGAAAATAGCGAGTCTAAACAATTATGACTAATGCAATAATACAAAAACACTGCACACACAATCCATCGCTTACACTACCAACAGGAACCTGCAAATTTTATTTAAATATTTTTCTCACAGCGTTGATGCAGACTATCTAAGATCTTCGCGTTTCGCACACATACGAGTGCGAGTTATTGTTCACCTTGAGATCTTTCGCTGCTCCTAAGACAGTTTTGTAATAAGGAGATAGATATTCGTTAATATAAACGTTATTATCCTTTAGACCAGGGCTGATTTCTGTTGTTTTTAACACATTTTTTTTTGCAGCCAAGCTTCATGTATTTTTAACTTTTCTAGAGACAGAGCTGACAGTAAGAGAACTCTAATTCTTAGCACTTGGCATACTGTGAATAGCAGACAATTCTTCGTATTTCAACTCTACATGATTAGCATGAGCAACATATTTCAAAATATTGCGTAAGTCCTCGCCCTTAGTCTCTGGAATGCCGAATATTTCGATGCTATTTGCTCTCGTTTGTTGCTGTAGGTAATGTAATTCATGTAGCAATTGCGACCTGTCTTGGGTTAATTTTGTATTCTTTTCTTTTAATTCATTACAATTTTTTAGCAACTTAATTATTTTCAATGGATAATTTACTTCCATTTTTATTTCATCAGACGTTTTATTCAATATTTCCATTTGGGCGGAGAGATCTTCCTCTTTTTTGTTCAATAAAGAAGTAAGTTCATCGCGCAAATTGGAAAGCGAAATCAAAAATTTATTAAAACTTGAATCCTAATTACTGAATTGATCCTCAGATACAATAATACACTTTCACACTGACTTACTTTTTGCATTCTTCCTTTTGATTCTTTCCATTGTTTCAAGTTTGGTACATAAAGCAGGGGATAAATTCTTGCATTCACGTAATAACTTTATTTTTGTTGTATTAACTATATTTTGTTGATTAAATTACCACTTTTCATTTAACACAAGACATATTTTGCTGGCAAAGATATCAATGAAAATTGCAAAATAAATAAAAAAATTAAAAAAATTAAAAAATAAAAATAAACGTTTCGCAGTATAGATATTTGAAGTTAAAAGCACATTAGTACTAACAGAACATAACACGAGAAGCACGCTCTAGGATGAGCAAACGAATCACACGACCGTCTCCATCGACTGCTTATCGGTTACTGATAGTAAATCTGATTATAATAAAAATTAAAAGAGTTAGAACCAAATATTAAACAAAATGCAAAATTTTTAGAGGTAGGGAATAAATTTTAAGAAAAAACATTTTCTATAAATATTAATATAGGCTTTGGCATAAAAAAATTGTGTTTTTTTATAAATCTAATATCCCCTTCAATAAAGGCTAAAATAAGAAGCAGAAAATTTTCTACAAAACCTTTCTGCATTAGGGTTATAATTTTTTTTAAATTGTAAAAATTTCTTGAAAGTTCTGTATATGAGGAATAATCTTTCAGAAAAAAATGAATCCGAAGAGAGATAGAAAAAACAAAAGAAACATATATTTCAACTTTAAGAGGTGGGGTTTACTTTCTTGAAAAACGATTTTTAAATTTATTATATATGTATTTTAGGTAACAAATTTGCTTTTATAAAGTTTTCTCTAAAATCGAAATTCGAAGAAAATCAAAATTGGTTTTTCCCTACCCCTTTAATGAATATTGAAAAACAGATTATTATAATCAATATCCCACATATACAAATATTTGAGCGAAATTTGAAGAAATTCGGTCAGATCAGTACTGAAACATAAGGCCAAAGGTAGGACGACTCTCATACGTACATACGGTCTAGATGAACTAGTGCAACCCTGAAACGTATTGTTTTTTTCAAAAACCTGATACCCCATATTTATTTGTTTAATACACTTCCCTGTTTAATATCCATCCCTATTTCAGCTGTATTCGCCGAAAAAGTAAAATTTATTTAATGATTTAAATTTTTTTTTATTCCTGATTTGATGATTTAAATTATCATTAACAAATTTTGTAAATAAAATAAATGACAAACTGCCATTTTCTTTTGTAAAAACTGATTTGATGTGGTAAGATACTCCTGGAACATGCTGACATCTTAGTCGGCTCCCGAAAGCACCCGGGTTCCTTATTTATAGAGTGAGCACGTACTTACATATCTTGATATATTTATCAAGATAAATCGTAGATATATCTTGTAAATGCTTGGAGTTTTCCAATTACGACTGGAATATTGTGCTGATTAGAAGTTTCAAAAAAGTAAAAGTAATAATCCTGTATCCCTTGCAAAAAGTTTATTATTAAAATTACTTACTTTGCGGACTGTACTCAAACTGAATTGAACTGAGAAAAAAAAACGGGTGATCAAAAAGGAGGTTAAAATTAAATTATTTCTTTGCAATTTCAATGACATGCATTTACATCATTTAATAAATTAAAGTAAGATATTTAGAGGATTTAACTGATTTAAAATACACAAGACTGATAGGTGCAAAATATATAAATAACTAGGTATTTGAAGAGAATAATACTGTCAAAAAACAATTTTTTTATTCTATTAAAGTTGTCTCGAATGTAAGAGTGAAAACATCTGGTTTACAGTTTAGAAACCGGGCCATAGCACATCACAAAATTTCAGAAATCAATTTTATGTGTGTGGGTGTGCTGTACGTATCTGTCATGTCGTGTAGTATAATCTCACATACATCGCATTTTCCACTGTCCACCCACATTGTTGGTATGTATTGAGTGCTTTTGACAGGAATGTTGAATGAATAAAATAAAAGTCAAAGTCGGAAAGTATTTGTATGTTTGTGTATACGCGTACGCATGTATAAGCGTGTGTGTGTTTGCGGTACACGAGGGATGGAGATCTGCTAGTAATTGTTCTCTCCTTTCCAGTCTTGGATAAAATCCAACAAAAGCATCTAAGGCATCTACATTCAATTGCCACCTCAGGAATAGAACCACCGGAAGAGTTCTGGCATGTAGTAATTGTCCCTTTAATGTGCACGCTGTTCGAACACTTGGCTTGAAACTCGTGAGGATATAAAGTTACATAATGTGAAAAATTTAATATAATATATGGAAATTTCTATATCTGCATCATTATGAAAAAGGCCCTTTTTAGATCTTTATGAAAAACTCCTTAAAAGTCAGAATATAATGACCTGAGATATATGTTAGCATTTATTCTGTGATTATGTATCTGTACAGAAATATTAATTCTTCACAAGCACATATTTTTATTTATTATCGATTAGTTTAAAAGAAATTAATAAATTATATTTTTATTTATATCAATTAAATGTTTAATTTTATTGACTACATCGTAATTTACTGAACTCAATAGATAATGATCACAATGACATAAAATTATGTATTTAACGATGAATACATAGCTTCACAATTTAACCCGAAAACTGTCACACAGTGGTTTTTTTGAAGTACATTGTGAATTGGGGTGCTGCCAGATCGTTAACTGAAAACTGCCTCTTGAAAAGACTATTTGTAAAAAAATCAATCACATCTTTAAAACATTTACTTTAAAGGTATTATAACATTTTACTACGTTACGTATTTCTAATAAATTTTTTTTTCGTTTTACAAAAGGTTAATTTTAATTCAGAATAAACCGTTAAGTGTACACGTAGTATGAAATATATTCATTACAGGATCTATCAGAAGTTAATTAGTTGGGCCACACACTAGTGCTCGCAACCCACCCAATCACGCTCGCGCGCGCACACACATGCACACAAATTGTACAGTAATTGTGGGCGATCCTAAAACGGAAAATGGACGAAGGTTTGGCAGCAGCATGGACCTTACTCATTTCAATTTCTGTGTGATTGCAGCAGTTACGGTAACAAAAATATAGTGATGCCGATTTGACTTAATATGGCGTAAAATGAACGCTTTTTAGCCACCAGAATAATTGATCAATTCATGCACTGTCATATAGAGGATACATTAGCTTAAATTCAAAATATACGGTGATTTCAATTAAGGACACTTCAAATGTAGTGCAGGTAAGTGAATTTGATAATGTATCTATGCATTTCTTTAATACATGTAGTTTTCTGTATAAGATTCAAATCATATTTCACTTTCTTCAATTTTTTTAAATTAATTTTTCTTTTTTTATTATAATACTTTAAATTTCCGGTTTTAGATAACCTTGAAAAGCCGAAAACCCAGTATTTTTCTTCTAACTCCGGTTCCTGCTAACCGATTTGCTTGAAAATCAATAGGGCTCTATTCCCAACGGGTTTACATCAGCACCAAGGTTTTCAAAATCGATTAAGATTTTTGAACGGTAGAGCGGACAAAAACATCTTATACACACACATATATATGCATTTAAACATACCGAGCGCAAGAGCGATTTTCCAGTTCTTTGGAAATCCACTAAAGAGTTGCAGAATTTACAGTGGTATTTTTTAAATTTTTCATGAATTTATTATCAGTTCATCATAAAGTCAACTTTTCATGATTATTTTATGTAAACAGCTGTCTGTTTTAGTCCAACCCACAGACACAATTAATATACAATTTAATCTATTCTTATAAACAACATAAAATCATAATGCAGTATATGTTTCAACATAAATAATGCATTTAGAAATTTTTAACAAACGTAAATAATTAACCCTGAATTGTTACGGTTATTAAGTTATTTTTTTATTAGATTATTTCCAAATTATTATGATCTTTAATTTAAAAATTAAGAATTAATTTTAACTATTAAATATCTGTTTACACATAAATGCATAGAACTTGTAAATAATAATTAAAAATAATGTTTCTAACTAAATAGTAAAAAAATATAATCTGAAAAATTTAAAGATGTTAAACATGGTCCAAATGAATAATAAAGGAATATCCAAAGTTAAATGCGATAAGAAAGCCTGCAATAAATCTTATAATGACATGAAAATCGAAAATATTTAATAAGATTTAAAGAACATGGAAATTCATGAAGTACGAATGTATTGATCCTAACTACGGTACAGATAGTACATCTATAGGCCGAATTACAGGACTGGACTTTACGGCCACCTGCAGATACGACATTATTAACGATTACGGAAATGGATTAATACCGCCGTTAGAGCTGGCGATGTGGCGGCCACGGTCAAAGTTATTTGCAGGTGTAATGGAGACCTTTCGTCGTCCACATGCCCCCCGCGATGGCAAGCATGTAGTTAAGGTGCCCATGTTCGGAGCATGGGAGCCCTGAAAGCTTCGGTGTGTAGGGGCCTGGAGTCAGTGCAGAGACTGCGCATCCGCTCTCTGCCAGGACATATGCCGGTTCCACCGGAGTACCGGAACGGACCTCCAGGGTTGGTAGCCCTGGAGTGGGGGTGTACCCCCACTCCAGGGCTACCAACCCTGATTGAACATGAGATTGAACATGAGAAGGAACGGTGAGGTCTTACCCTCAGCTTCTCATGTCCTCACTTTCAACCGGCCTACTTTGCCAAAAAAGATAAGAGCGGGGATTCACCTTTTGGATGTGCGGGCATTTGTCCCACAGCCAATGAGGTGCTTCAAGTGCCAACGCTTTGGCCACACCGCTCTTAGATGCGAAAGACCGCAAATATGCGTGTGCGGTGAAGAGGTGCATGAGGGAGAGCCGTGTAAAGAGCCTCCTACATGTATTAACTGCAAGGGAGCGCATTCTTGTAGATCAAGGAATTGTCCTGTCTACAAAGATGAAGTAGCTGTGCAGGAAGTAAAAACCCTGCAAAAAGTCAGCTACTTCGAGGCAAAGAAGATAGTTAACGCCCGTAAGCCTAGAGCAACAACAACTTATGCTCAGGCTGCGGCTACTGTTCCCGCTCCTGCTCCGATTGCTGTAGATGAGGCTCAAATTATAAATAAACTTGCGCCTACTTTGGCTAACATGATTGAGAGGATCATCGAAAACAAGATGAAACCTTTTGGCAATAAAGAATTTGTTAAGCCAAAGATAGTGGTACAGCCTGCTAAAGATAAGTCAATAAAAGTAAAAGTTGCTCCTCCAGAAAAGAAAACGGACACCAAACCAGAAGGTCAAGTCCGTCTCAGCGAGATTCTTGATGTCAAGAAAACAATAATACCGACAGAGACTGTTATGGAGGCTTCCAAGCCTCCTGCAACTGAAGTGGCCTCTAAGCCTCAGAGGCCACCAAAAATCACACAGGGGGGGCGAGTGTCCCCCCTCCCACAGGCGGTGACCGGTGCGACCCCCGTGTTGGGGAGCGGCCAGGTTGCCGCCTCTCAATCGGCGCCTGAAACCGGCGCCGACCCATGCCCGTCGTCGTCGGCGGCTTCGGTGGTCTCCGATACGGAGACCGGAAGCCTTACAGGCGACGACCTTCTCCGCGAACACGATGCTGTTCGTAGGATGGAGAAGAAAAGGAAAAAGGGATGGCCGAAAGGAAAACCCAGGCAATAATTTAATTAAAAATTAGCGAGTCGATTGTACAATGGAACATCAATGGATGTTTTTCAAACATCCATGAGCTCCAACGCTTGGTACATGACGTAGACCCGATTTGTATATGTCTGCAAGAAACGCATTTCCGCCGAAATGAAAATGTTAAATTAAAAGGATTCGATATATTTCGGCGAGATCAACCGCCAAATGTAAGAGTTAGAGGTGGAGTAGCTATATTAACATCGACTAGAGCTACCACCGAAGCGGTTGTTCTAAACACCAACCTACAAGCGGTCGCCGTCAGAATGAAGCGACCGCTTAAGATCACTGTGTGCAGCATATACTTACCGAATTACGATTGGAATAAGGATGACATAGAAAGACTAATTTCCGAGCTTCCCCCACCTGTTTTACTGGTGGGAGACTTTAACGCTCATAATTCTCTCTGGGGATCGGATCGAGTAGATCCCCGTGGAAGAGAACTGGAAGGGTTCCTGATGAATTCAGAACTTATTATTTTAAACGACGGATCAGGAACCTTTTTCAATGCCAGAGATGGATCGACGTCCTGTATAGATCTTGCACTTATAAGCGGATCGATAGCACCGAGGTACAGCTTCCATGTTATAGACGATCTGCATGGAAGCGATCATTTCCCGGTGCAAATTGTAACTGATGTTACAAGAACAATATATCCCATCCCTAAAAGATGGTTATTTGAAAAGGCAGACTGGACGAGCTTCACAGCTAGAACGATGCTCCCGGAATCAACTGGAGTTATCGGAGACGATGTCGACGCCATAACAAATGCAATAATTGAGTCGGCATCGAGATATATTCCCAAAACATCTGGGAAACTTACAAAGAAACCCGTTCCATGGTGGAACGATGAAATAAGTGAAGCTATAAAAAGAAAGAAAAGGGCGTATAATGCCTTTAAGAAGCGTCCTAGTATAGAAAATCTTGTTGCCTTTAAGAAATACTGGGCGTATGCAAAACGTCTTATGATAGATTCGAAAAAACGATCCTGGCAGCAATACGTGTCATCCATCGACAAAACTACTACTGCATCAGATGTTTGGAGGAAAGTGAAGGCGATTTGTGGGCGTAATGATTTTGCTCCCATAACTAGCCTTCAAGATGAAGATGAAATAAAAGATACTCCATATGAAATTGCAGAGCTGTTATCCAATCATTTCGAATAGGCCAGCAAAACGGCCAACTACGAGGAAGGTTTTCGAACCAAAAAAGAAGAACACGAAGGTCTACTAAATTTTGGAACTGAGTATAATTACTCATATAATGTACCATTTAAAATGGAAGAATTCGCGAAGGCGTTGGAAAAATCAGGTAACACAGCTGCTGGTCCGGATGAAATCCACTATAATATGATCAGGCAGCTGAATACCACTGCAAAGTGTAGATTATTAGAACTTTATAATAAAATATGGCGGGATGGAACGTACCCGCAGCAGTGGAAAAAAGCTCATGTTGTTCCAGTACCAAAGAAAAATAAAAATTTAACAGACCCCAATAGCTACCGTCCTATTTCTTTGACGTGTGCTATGGGGAAAATATTGGAAAAAATGATTAATAATCGACTCGTCTGGGTTTTGGAAAAAGAAAACCTGATATCACCGTATCAAGCAGGTTTTCGACAATACCATTCTACCACTGATCAAATGATCAGCTTAGAGGACATTATATATAACAGCTTTATTACAAGGAAACATTGTGTCGCAGTCTTTTTTGATCTTCAGAAGGCTTTCGATATGACCTGGCGTCATGGTATAATGCTCCAGTTACATGAATGGGGCATTCGTGGCAATCTGCCTATACTGCTCAGCAACTACATGAATGAACGCACCTTCCAAGTACGCGTCAAAAATGAATATTCATGTGAAAGAATATTGGAAAATGGCATACCACAAGGTTCGCCGTTGAGCGGTACCTTGTTTACCATTGCCATTAATAAATTGATATTAGCCATTCCAGTAGAAATCAGCAAAAGCGTCTATGTTGATGATCTGGCAATCGTATATGCCAGCAACAAGACTGCTATGGTGAGGTACAAACTGCAACGAGCGATCAATGCTCTAAATGAAGTTGCAAGGAATACAGGATTCCAATTCTCACCAGAAAAAACGTGCTGTGTACACTTTTGTAGGAAGAGAATTCCTCATCAAAGTCCTGCTCTGACAATTGATGATAATCCAATACAATATAAAGACAGCGTAAGGTATTTAGGACTAGTATTGGATAAATCCCTTACATGGGGATTACATATACAGGACTTGAGTGATAGATGCAAAAGAGCCCTAAACATTATAAAATGTTTATCGAACTTAAATTGGGGCTCAGAAAAAGAGACATTATTGAGATTGTATAAAGCATTGGTTCAATCTAAACTAGATTACGGATGTATCGTATATTCATCCGCTAGAAAGTCGCACTTAAGAAAGTTAGACGTAGTTCATAATAGCGGAATAAGATACGCAACAGGTGCTTTCCGCACAAGTCCGGCGGCTAGTCTGATGTCTGAAGCCGGAATAATGCCACTACATTATAGAAGAGAGATCCTCTTGTTAAGATATGCAGCAAATATATGGGCATTCCCTGCTCATATAAATAATAAATTGTTTATGAATCATCCCATGGCTGCATTATACGAACGTCGTGCTACCTATTCCAGACCCGCCGGAATTAGGTATCACGAATTAAGAAGAAAATATGAAATTGCTATACCAGAGACAATAGCAATTTCTACTAGAGAAATACCGCCATGGCTCTTGCCAGCGGTAAATACAAGTTTGGATCTCTCTCAAGGAGAAATAAAAAAGAAACCAGCAGTGATCATCCAGCAGGAATTTTTAGCAACCGTCAGTAGTTACGAAGAACATATTAGAATTTATACTGACGGTTCTCAAACCGAACATGGTGTTGGATGCTCGATATATGTAAATGAAGAAGCCCACTCTTGGAGACTGCCAGATGTGGCCAGTGTCTACACGGCAGAACTCACTGCAATTCAGCAAGCTCTTCGCTACACTGATCACTATTGCGAAGAGAGTGTGCTAATATGTTCCGACTCATTAAGTGCACTCGTCGCAATTCGGAACAAGAACATTAAGGATGTCCTAATTGCAAACATCCTGTCCATTTTATACGTTCTAAAACAACGAGGACAGCGATGCGTATTTGTATGGACTCCAGGGCATGCTGGTATTACAGGTAATGAAATCGCAGACGAAGCTGCCAGAAAGGCGACAGTCTGCGATGATTTGGATGCATTTCCTGTAAGAGTGGCAGATGTTAAAAACCGTCTAACAAACATAGTAAGAAACAAGTGGAACGCTGAATGGAGGAGTTTAAATACAAAATTAAACTCAGTTAAAACTTCTCCTTATAAATGGAAAAGCGACTTTAAGTTGACTCGCCGTGAACAAGTAGCGGTGACCAGACTTAGAATCGGTCACACGCGATTAACAAATTTATATTTGTTAACCGGCGAAGTGAGACCAATGTGCGGTGTTTGTAATAAAACACTGACAATCAAGCATCTAATAGAAGAGTGTACCATATATGAGGACCTCAGAAAGAGGTTCCGTCTTACAAATAATATTAGTGCTGATCTGGATAATGGAAATGAAGAAAATATAGTTGAATGTTTACACGCCAGTGGACTTCTTAAAAGTCTATAAAATGGAAGTTTTAAGCTGTGGTAAAAGATACTCTAAGCGGTAGTTTTATATATACATATAGAAGAAAGAAAGAAAGATATGGTATTGATAAGATTAATTATAATTTTAAGTTCATGGTCTTTTGAGAACCTATCTCAAATTTTAATATTGGGGCCCTTTACACCCCGTAAGTGTTTGTGATTGTCCTTATCTTTCATGTTTTAATGTTTATTGTGAAGTTTGTGTTTTTTAAATAAAATGTAAGGGCCCTTTACACCCTTACATATGACGATCCTGATGGAGATAATAATTTCTTTTAAAGAATGTGACGAGGGCTAATGACCTTAGCAGTCGATGCCCGTAAAAATTCAGTTAAAAAAAAAAAATAAATAAAAAATAATAATAACAAAATCCAGGCAACGTCTGTCTCAGAGTGAGCGGCTGTCTGGTCAGCGTCTGCTGACCAGATCATGTCAGGATCGGCTGGTATCACTACCTGGTAGTAGGTATAAAATGCACAGTAATCCATGGAAATGGAGAGTAATAATAAAGCCTCGGATAATATGGATGAACAAGGATGTGGACGGGCTGTTCCCCGTTCATTCTATATGCGACAGCCCCCCGTGGCGTCTGATGGAGTCAGTAGCATCGAGCCACGTAGAGTGACTACTGCTTCACCACTTGAAGAAAACGGCGCCGAAGATCGTCATGCCGAACCCACTGCTAGTGCTTCGCAGACAATGCCTGCGACCACTGCTGCTGGAAGACCGACACAGCGCTTAAATTGGACAGACAAAATGAACGAGCACATCATGCGCTGTTACTATACAATAACTAGATTGGAAAACGACATGACAGGGTACAGGGTGCCATTGTATCAGCAGTTCATACATAAATTCCCGCAGTATTCAAACCTGACAGAACAATGAATTGCAGACCAAAAACGGATCATTGAGAAAAACAACCGGATCTCGACGCACACGCTAGAGAAAATAAAGAATGAAGTCAAAGAAGTATTGAACCAAAGAAGTGAGCAAGATCTACCAATAGCACAAGAACCGGGAAATCTAAGACCAAATAATGTCGGCGATAACACCAGGGACCAAAGATCCCTAATGGAATACGATGGACTGGCACCCCCTCAATGACCACGATTACCAAAATTGTTGTATCGAAAGAATACCTCAACACTAATACACATGGTAAATAAAGAAATCGAACATAAAACCTCAGAAATAATAGAACCGGCAGAAACTAATAGAATAAGTTTAGAAGAAATAAATGACATAATAAACTGCGGGGCGGTAGCTGTTGTAAGAAGTAACTCTCAAAAAATATTAACACACCAAACTCGGGGGGAAAAAATGGTAACCCACCTTGACAGCAAAGGCTTGAAAATAAAATAGAAAGGATACGGAAAGAAGTCGGAAAATTGGAAGCGTACAGGCAAGGAAAAATCAGATTAAGGAAAAAACGAGAGGTGGAAAAATGATTAGCACGTACAAACTTAAGTGCAAATTATGCATTAGAAATGAAAAATCAAAAGCTAGCGGCCCTCACAACACGATTGAGACGATATAAGAAGCCCAACAGAAGAAGAGAAGAAAATAAGAATTTTGAACAAAATGAGAGATTATTTTACCAAAAATTGTCAGAGGAGAAAAACGGCAACTCTGAACTACCATCCCAAGAACATGTGGAAGAATTTAGGAAAAATATCTGGTTGCGCAGCACAGAACATAATAAAAATGCCGCCTGGATAAAAGCAGAAGATGAAATATATGAAGATGAAGAAGATAATAGATATCGAAACAATGGGTTACAGTAACATCACACTCAATGATGTGAGGGATGTTAAGCGCATTCAGAATTGGAAATCGCCAGGATCAGATAAAGTGCATAACTTTTAGCTAAAAAAGTTTGATGTAGCGCACCCAATCTTAGCGGACGCATATAATGATATAATTGAACATCAATAGAATACACCTAAGTGGTTAACAGAGGGGATAACAATCCTTTTGCCTAAACGTAATAACAAGAAAGACCCATTGAGCTGGGTCTTTCTATCTGAAGACATGTCTTCAGATAACACATAAATTATTGACAACAATTATTGCCAACAAAATATACAAGCACCTGGAAACCAACAAAGTCCTCCATTTGGAGCAGAAGGGATGTACAAAAGAACAAATAATCATAGATATGGTAACCACGCAACAGGCCGGATACACTAAAAGAATTCTGTGGATATAATCCGGCTTCTGCAAGGAAAGTTACATTCTGAGACGGAGGGGTTTATATGTAGCATATAGGATCAACTAGTAGCAACAAGACATTTTAAGGAGGTTATTCTTAAAGAAAACATCAACAACAAATGTAGGCTACGTATGCAACATAATGAAACAACAGACCATATAATCACTGGCTGTCCGATTCTAGCTCTGACGGAGTACACCAGGAGGCACAACAACGTGGCAAAAATTGTACACATAGAAATCTGCAATAGCTACAAGTTAGAGCTTCATAATGGGCCCTACTATACTTAAGAACCAGCCTCCTTTTTGGAGAACATCAACGCAAAATTTTTCTTGAACCAAGGAATTGTAACAGCAAAGTCCATCAACTGTAATAAATCATATATAGTAGTAGTTGATAAAATGGAAAAAGTAACTTACCTAATAGACGTAGCCATCCCATCAAGTAACAACATCAACACTAAACACAATGAGGAGCTGAAGAAATTACAGATCTTGCTTTTGAAATTAAAGAAATGTGGAATCAAAAAAAGTTTATATAATCCCAATAATTATATCTGCGGAGGGAATAATACCATCTGATTTGGACAACAGTCTTGAAAAACTGAAGATTCAGTGGAAGACCCATGCGTTAATGCAAAGGAGCGTGATAATTGACACTTACAATGTTGCCCGGAAGACACTTAGTCAACAATAGCAGCCTATTCTCGTTGGTATAAATTACTCCGAGTTTAAGGAATGTCACCGGCAAACGTAAAAGCTGTAAAAGTGTGGGATAATAATAACAAAAACAACAACAATAATAATACCTTTGAATATAAAGGTTTAGAAAAAGGGAAAAATATAACCAAGGAAAATCAAAAAGGAAATTTGCAATCATTCTTAAAAATGAAAATTTTAATGTAAAGACAATAATATTATTGAACAGATAATTTCCAAAATAATATCTTCAGCTGCTGTTGCAAGAATAAAACTTTACTGAACTAAATTAGCTTAAATGAAACTGATTACAAACCATTAATTATTATATTTTTTTTGCAATAATAGAAAAATAGCTGCAAAAAAAATTTTATCTACCGCATTAAGAAAAAGTATAAAGACGAATTAGCAGCTTAATTGGTAAAGTTTCATTATGTTTATTAACGGTAAATTATGATCCAAGATATGTTAACAAAAATTTATTTTTCATAAGTACATAAAGAACCTTATTAAAGTGACATATATTAATTTCTTCTTATGTCATATTTTAGGTAAAGAATGCAGTATAAGAGAATGAAAATTTATAAAAAAAAATGAATTGAGAAAAATTATTAATTATTAATTTCTAAAGTTTGAAAAATTTTGGTCTCACCTTATATTACACGTTTAGAAATTACTTAAAAATGAAGTATACAATTAAAATTAGCACCCAAAATTTTGCATAGATCCCCATCGATGCTTAAATTAAACGTTATAATAATCCTAAGCGGCAACATTTAGGTGTATAAAGCCAAAACTGATAGGGTATAAAGTTACTCAATTTTCCCCTTAAAAATATTTAGTCGTGTATGATTGATATGTCAAGAGTTAAATGTTCACGACAAATATAATATACCTGGAACATGTACATTATAATGATAATAAAATAATCAATTTATTTGGTATATTGTGTTAGTTGAGGCATACACAATTCAACCGTCGGTATCATTACAATAATAATTCAGAATACTGAACACATAGTTAGCAATACATAATTTATAACAATACGTACGGTTAAATCGCTGAAACGACAATCTATTCAATCACTATAATTACACATCATTAAATTTGCAACACCAGAGAACAAGGGCGTTGTTGGTTTAATCATTAAGTTAATTAAATTTTCATTTTAAATTTAAATAATAACAAGTAGTCGTAGAATTTACTGCACTAGTTAAACGTAATATTTATTAATTTAAACCAAACCTAAGCTTAACTGTTTAATAAAATCGCATTTCCCTAACTAATTATATCTACTTTATATTAGCCATTTTAATCAAAGAACGTGGATTCCGTTGTAATATTAACAGACGATTCAATTTAATTATTATATACGTAAAGTTGATCAAGTATTACATACCTTTATTATGATTATTTCTTAACCAGAAATGAAAAGAAAGGTATTAAGGTTTTATTTCATGGAATTCGTTTTAGAAAAAAACAGTATCTTATTATTAGTATTTATAATTATTATCCAATATTTATGGTGTTTTCACGTAAGTGATTAATGTAATGTATTCACCGAGGAAGATTAACAGCATTTTTAAGTTCATCGTCACCCGCGAATGGCTTACCACTCAAAAATTCTTTCAATTTCCCAAACTAATGATAATCAGAAGGAGGTAAGTCCGAACTATATGGTGGGTGATCGTAAATTTCCAATCAAAATGTTCTCAGTAAATCACATGTCGGACCCGCAACATGTGGACATCTATTATCGTGCAGCAGGACGACGCCATCGGTCAGCCACCCACTGAGCCGATTTTGAATTGCGCGCCGTAAATTACGTAAGTTTTCCTATAGGCTTCTGCATTTGTAATCGTTCCACGAAGTATGAAATCAATCAGCAATATCCCAAACCGATCCCAAAAAACTGTGGCCATCAGTTTACATCCAAATGTGTGTAGCTTGACCTTTGTTGGTCTGGTTGGTAATTGAGGAAGACGCCATTCAGTTAACTGCCGTTTTCTTCCTGGCGTGTAATACAAAATCCATGTTTCATCACCTTCTATGTAGCGCGTCAAAATTTCCAAAGCAGATCCCATTCGAATTTTTTTATGACGTTCCGTTATGGCGTGTGGCACACAACGTGCACAAACCTTTCTGAAACCTAAATCGTCATAAACAATGAGACCAATAGCAGTTCTTGAAATATTCGGAAAAGAAAGGACCAGGTCTGAAATCGTTGAGCGACGATCTTTTCTGATTTCATCATTGACGCGTTTCAACAAGTCATCGGTGATTATCGACAGCCTCACCGAACGTTCTACATCATGCACATTAATTCTGTTATTTCTAAACCTTTCACACATTTTCGGACGTTTCTTTTATTCATTACATTACCACCGTACACAGCAACCAACTGCCTATGAATTTCAACCGGCTTAACGTTTTGATGGTTTGAAAACGTATGATTCCATGTATTTCACAGTAGGCGGCAACAGTTTCGCCAACCTTAAGGAGAGAAATTTCCCAGAGGTCTTTACTTTAGAGATATTCCTTGTAGTAAGGCATTTGGTGTAAAACCCATTTCTCCTCCTTCATTCACAACAATAAGTCTGCTGCCTTTTGAAATAGGAATTTTCAGCCCCTCACCTCAATTACTAAACCACAACTTATTTATAGTGTGAGAACATAATATATAAGACTCGTCGAGGTACACTACCGACCTATTTTCGGTTCTAAATTTTTTTACGGCCGTCAGATACTGAATACGCTTCAACGTTGTCATGTCGCTCAATGAGGACCTTTCTTTAATTTTCGGTGTTTCTCTACCTAAAGCCCAATTTTTTATTTTTTTTCTCAAAGTTGTCTCTTTTCCTGAATATGGACTTTTCCTAAAACTATGGACTTAAATTCATTTGTAATTATAAAATCCTATATATGCTCAAGCGATTTTAAAACGTGACTACATTTTCTCAAGGAAAAATCGAATAAAAAAAACGGAGTTTGCACAAATTCCTTTACAGGAACAACGAGTTTACTGAATTGTACTCGAACATTCAATAACGTAGGCTTATGGTAATTTATTTTTACATTGTGGCCAGGCTGTATTTGAAAACTATGAGCACAGACTAAAGAATATGTACTCCATTTTGTTTAACACCTACCGTGTTTTAAACAAACTGCGTGGCGTTGCAATAGACGATCTCGAAAGTTACGCGTCAAATTTTGATGTTTTGTGTTTTGAATTTTAAGTTCGATTTATGATCTGATTTATTTTTAATGTTTTCATTTTGCGCTGACTGAAACGAGTTAATTACGAATTAATTACATAGCATAGATGAAACCATATATGAAAAAGTAGTACTCACCAGTATATAAATACTGGTGAGGACCACAAAATTCAGCGACCCGGTAGTTTTTTTTTAGTCTCCGAGACCACCGTTAGGTATTGTTTCGGATGAGATGAGATGAACTGACAATTTTGAGCGTGTTAGAATGCCATGCCTGACTGCAATTCGAACCCAGGACTTCCGAATGAAAGGGCGAGATGCTACCACTCGTCCCAAGGAGGCCGGCAACTAGGTACATTACTGGACTAATTAATTATACTTGGCAGTAAAATCTCACTACTTCAAACAACAGCTAGGATAGCTCTTACCCTCAACATGTATAGCAATATTGTTTCTTCATATTATTATAAGAAAGATGACTGACTCATTTCCTGATTTATAATAATGGGCTTGTCCGTGTTTATTTTTCGATAAATGAAGTCCCAGTCGATCATAAAATATGTTTATATATGTTAGACATTATAATGTTAATTAAGTTAATATTTTAAGTTTTTCTGCGATGTAAATATAATAATTGTTGAGAATAGGCCTACATTTTTATAACATTTGAAAATACACTATAGATTTCTTTTATTGCAAAATACTTGAAATCATATAAAGTATGATTTGAAAATTAAAAATTGTTTAAAATAATCTACAATACCAAGCAAAAATATCAAATAATGAAGTTGTATTTACATGAAAGCAATTTGCTGCTGTGCGTGAAAACTAAATCGAATATTTTCAGTTCGGAAACAGGGATCGTACTAGCCACGATTAGCAAGATTCATTATGGCACCTATTAATCGCTCACGGTTCTGAGGAGATAAATTGCAGCATTTTATTATAAACAGTGTATCTCATTTTTATAGAAAAATAAAACAAGTTACATTCCATATTGATAGTAAATGACAACGTTAATAAATACATATTAATTACTTTATTTATTTACCAGGCCTTTTTTAATGTTTTTTTAGTCGTTTTTACTCATTAGGCCTTTTTTTCAATTTCTAGCTCAAATTCTGTTATCTACTTTGCTTTAATTAAAATAAAATACGGCGTATACTGAAAATAAAAGAAGATAATCCCATTTATTTACAATCTACTATTTCAAAATTCTGGCATTTTTTCTTATACTTTAAATATATATTTGTAACTGTTCATTATTTGATTACAGACCTGTCTTCCACGTATTTTTATGAAAACGTTGACCCTATCAAATGAAACTCATAAAGATATCAGGCATTTTACTGTTTGTTTGACTCGACGCCAGCTGATCTAGAAGGCTGTAAGCTAAAAATGCTTTTTCATACTCATGTAAATTTTGAGGTTAAATCTCTAAATTTAGAAATTATAATTATATTTTCAGAAAGCACAATTATAATTTTTTGAACATAAAACCAAACTTCATGTAAAGAATTCGTTTTCAAATATTTTTTATTTACGTTTTTAATCTGTATTATCATAATCGTTATCCACCCATTTTGGAATAAATCGTCAATAAATATTCCAGATCTTATTTATCCTTATTTATCCTTTATTTGTCTTTTCCGTAGTACATAAAACGTAGAAAAATATCAAATATTTATCTAAATCATAAAAAATTAAAAAAGAAAATTAATTATAAGTTGACTTACAATGTTTTGTTAATCATCCATTAGCGCAATTAACCACACAGTTACAAACAACGGTTTACAAATTTTCAATTGTTTTTATCCATTTATTTTATTTTCTTGTAGTAACTCAACAACCAGTGACTGTAAATAACCGATACCGTGAATGATAATATATCTTTAAAAATTATTTCTCAATTAAGATTTTTTCTTATCCGCCTGTTTTTTCTATGGTAGAAAAGCTGAGTATGATTTCCTACTGCATAAAAAATGATTACCATTTAAATATAAGCCACATAAAGATAGTTAAGAATGAGACAGTAAAGTTTATGAAATAAAGGAAGGTAGTAGAAATAAACTGAATGGAAAAGAATATAGAAGATCGTATTAAATGAAGCAGGCCGTATTAAATGATAGTAGATCGTAGTAAATGAATATTCGCAAGGTTTGATTGAATGATGAAAGTTAATAAAAATAATAGGATAGAGTATTTCATCTATTAGAATTAGTTTCTCGATTATATAAAATGGAAAGAATATAAAAAAAATTACAAAGTTATTTCTTTATAATTATAAACCGACCGGTTAAAGGAAAACCACCTTGAGAAAAAAAATCCATCACATCAAAGCAATACAAAACATAATTTATTATTAAGTAAAATAACTACTGTTTCTTGAGATATTATTTGAATAATACATAATTAATGTTTATTGTAATAATTAATTTTTATCATTATGAGTAATGAAATAAATATTATATAATTCACTATTTTTACTAAAATATTATAAAAATATTTTTATTTGTAATGGAAGTTTAAAATAACTCATGGTACGTAGTATTTTTCTTATAATATATGCCATTTCCGTATTGTAATAATTTATTTTGCTATAGCATATAATTTTACTGTAATGAGTTAGGTTTGATGTTAAAATTGAAAATCTAGCTACATTTGTTTGAAAATTGAGGTTGTTATTTTAAATCCAGGTTATGTCCCGTTTACTGTAAAAGCAGAACGTGATTCTATTTCTGTTTTATTCAAAGAGTGGAAAGGTACATATTTATTTAAAGTATAGAGAATTTTCTGCAATGTAGTGACCAAAGGTTCTGAGGTTTAATAGAATCTGATAAAAAAAGAAGAATTGAGTTCCGTTACCAGACATATATCTGGATGTAATCCAACAAAGAATGAAAGGAAACAAAAAAAAGGAAAGAATGAAAGGATTCCTTTTTTTGGAACTTTTTCAAAAATAAACTGACATATGCAACAATATGAAATTCATATAAAAATATGACCACTACAAACAGCGTCAGCATCTGTTGTGCCAACATCAGTTAAATTATTGCAATACCTTAACTAAAATGCCAGTAAAATAATTACTAATAATGTTATTTCTTTTATTTTTATTTATTTTTTTTGCTATTTTAAATATAGGTTTCATTTTTGGGTTTTATTATGATGTTTTAAATCTAATTAATTTAAAACATTTTCGAGAACAGTGATTGACGTCGTTAATATTTTTATATAATCGAATGACGGAAAACTGCCAGTATCAGAATCAGTAGATTTGTTGTTTATCGTTGTTTCTGCTTACTTTAAATGAATAGTAGTGTCTGCTGGTGTCAAAACATAAAACTAAAAACACAAAACATAAAACTAATTTTGTTACTGTGTTACAACAAAATGAAAAACAATTACTGTGTATATCGTTGTGATTTTTATAAAAATAAAGTCAAATAAAAACTAAACACGTAAATTATAAACATAAATAATCCTTACTGTGTTTATTTATCCAATCAATACAAAAGTCTAGCCGCTAAATTAAGTGTAAGCATTTGCAAAAACAGATAACTTTCACAACATCCGTTTAAATATCTATATATTAAAATAACTCATGTACTCTTGTACTCGAAATTATTTTGTACAATCAAAATATTTGTGATGGTATATTATAATGAATGTAACTGTTCAGGAAGGTAACATTGAATGTCTGATTAGTTCTATCAGTTTTGAAAAGAGTCTGCACTCTAAACAACCACTTGTAAGTTAACTTCATTCTACATTTTTTCTTGTCATTTTTCTGTTACAGACAATTGCTTGTTGTCTTACATTATCCAACAACCAGTTTTTATCTATATTTTTTTTGATAAATAGTTTATTAATAAAAATAATTATTTTATTAGCTTTATTAATAATTGAAAATAATTTATTAAAATGATGAATACTGTGTTAAGTGGCATATTTATTAAAAAGAGTATTGAAATATGAAAGTGATATTCATCAAGTCGTTCAGCAGAATGACGTCGGGGACAGAGTTTGTCCACACGGAAAGACTTATTTACTCTGACCAACTCGCAAATCGACATTTCAAAATTTTTAAAACTGTTTAAAAAAAATGATATAAAGCTTCATATCAGCACAGAAATAGATGTTCTTAATGAATATAGGTTTTTTCAACAACAAAAAAATATGTGATAATCTTCGTAATTTCACGTTTTTTAATTTGAAAATGTGAAATTTTTGTTTTTCTAACCCTGATTTTTTTCTCCTAACCCGTTTACGAATCGCTCCGATAGATAGCAACATTGATAATATTAGGTTCGTACAAAAACTTGATAGTGTATAATTGAAATAATAAAATTTAAAAGAAAATATACTACAGCTTGTTTTAATAGTAAGTGTAAGTACTGAAAATGAAACAATTTTTTTAAGTCCCATCACTTCATTAAAAAAATAAATAAAAGTATTATACATATGTGTACATATATATGTCTTTACGAATATATATATATTATTTATTTATTGCTTTATATTTATTTAGAATTAATATTCAACTTTTTTGACGTTTTGAAATCTGGATTTCTTGATAATTTTGTGTCAACACTATTACAACATTTGTTTTTAAAGATGCTGAACCATTTTCACATTATTTTGCAATTCCTCAAATCAATGAAAATAAAAACTCAAGTACTAAGAGATGATAGATATCGACTAGAAAAACTGACTGATATGAATTAAATCAGTATTAACTTCATTTTTACTGCATTAAAAAAAAAAACAATTTTTTCATTCGTGAGAATCTAGTGCTTTATTTTATGAGAATTTTAAAGTTGTTTTTTCATAAAAATAAGAAGAATCTTATTATTAATAGATAACTATTTATTGACTAGACCTGATATATCATCTAAAATTTCACAAAATTTTACGACTGAACAGAAAACAAGAAACAGATGATATCGAAACTTCCAAAACAATAAAATTGTTAAGATTTCGGTGAGAGTTTGACGTCAGTTGAAAACATCAAAAATCGAAAATCAAAATTCAATTTATTTATTTATAGTTCTTCAAAAAGACATTGTCCGTATCAAAAAAGTACAGATATGTATGAAAGGCGAGATAATAAATGTTATTTATTTTTCCTACTTCATTTACTCAACAAAAAATATACACCGTTATATAGTTTCTTCCTACTCTACTAATATTGTAACTAAATGATAGAACATTTTAATATGAAACAAATACGAAATCATTGAAAAATAAATGGAAGTAAACAATGTTTTTTTTATATACTTCTGTATATATATATATATATATATAAAACTAATAACACAAATTATATTTTTTTTTAAATTGTCAAATTTTCTCAAATGTGTTAATTGAAAATGCAAAAACTGTTGCCGGCCTGATTTCATACTTTTAAGAACGAATTTGAACGAAACTTTAATATTTTACGCTTAACATTATTATTTATTGTTCTACGCAAGTGCATGACGATCTCAGCAATAAGTTCAACTTTGTCCGTTATGGAAAAAAATTCTATAAAGAACAATAATCAATTTCTGATATCAATAAAAAGATCACTTAATAACAGATCAAATGTTGATGAAAGATCAACATTAGGGGCAGTAACAATGTAAAGTGAATGTTACACGCCTTATTATATGATCTAACTATCATTCGTAGGTTTCTATTGATATACAGAATACAGAATAAAAAAAATAAAAAAGATTTTTAAATTATTTTTGGTTAATCATATAGTTGAATTAAAATCAAATTTAAGTCATAAACGTATATATTTAGCCAAGAAAGATTTAAATTAAAAACGAACAAACAACTTATAAAGACTAATTAACTGTAAATTTGTTTGTTATTGAGTATCAAAATTGTTCCAAAGTAATTTTAAGTTAAATACAAGTTCAATTAAAATACGGGTATATAACAGATATAAACTCTTAAAAAACTGTTATGTAATTTTTATTTCGATAGTACTTTTTTTTAGAAATTCTTAGCGGTCGTTTAGAATTCACTTGTCTTGTACTGACTTTTCTTAAAAATGGGTGAACTGATTTTAATGAAATTTGCTAGCTACTTTTATCTTTACTTCACTGGTACAATAAGCTAAATACTAAGTTCAACCGTTCCGGCTTTTCTAGGTTAAAATGGTTTTTATTACCTTATTGTATTTGACTAAAAAAAAGACATCCTAGAGAACAGTCTTACTGAAACTGATTACTTTTATATTGCGGGAACTTCTTTTTTTCTTTATGAAAAATATATTTTTTTAACAAAAAATTTGTTTATTTTGTTTAATAAAATCTAGCGTTCAATCATTTTATGAGAGACTGATATACAAGTTGTTCCCTACAAATTTCATATCATCGTTTTTCATTAAACTACGTGTAATTCTGAAAGTCTTCTTCAAGGTACATTATTAGAAACACTGAATTAAAGTTTGAATTTTGTTTAAATTTGATCTCCCAACAACATATCTCGACTGGAATTTGTTCAGAAACATATAACAAAATATTGCACTACAGATAAAATATTTTCAATAAATCAATGCAAGCGAATTTACAGAAGAACATAAAAGTACAAAAGTAGCTTAGACAAATCGAAAAAGTGCATTTAGAAAATATTTTATTTAAGCTCAAATACATCTTGTACACTGTATTGCGTATACTAGAGGAAAAGAGAAAAACAGTCGGTTTTTAAGAACTTTTGATGGGAAAGTATCTTCTTCTATACTATATCAGAGCAAAAATTGCAATTTTAAATCAAAACTATCTAAAATTTACTAGAATCAAGATTAAAGCAAAACAATTAGGAATCTTATACTGTCTCCAAATTGATATATAATTTTTAATTTTCTGTTATAAAGAGTAAAATAAAAATAAACAAAAACTATGAACATATTTTTCATTGACAATTTTGGTTCAATTAAGAAGAGAATATGTTAATGAACATCTAAAGAATAAATATGTTAATGCTGGAAAAGATTTATTACAACAAAATCTTGTAAGAAGTTAGATGGAAGGAAGAAAATAAAATGATTATTTATGAAATTATATATTAATAATTATTGTTTTATCTCAATTATCCGCATCATAAGGTTAGTCTAAGAAATAAAATTTTGTTGTTAACCCAAGAATGATTGTTTTGGCGTTTATATTAGATCATAAATTACGGCGACACCGTTTGAATTCCATAAAATGATGGTAAGAATTTGAGTAAGGGAAATATTTGTCAGTCTGCCTCAAACATTGTACTAATGTAAACGTTAAAAATTCACTTGAGAAATAAGGGCTTTCATTTCAGATATGAAGAACGTAATCTGCTTGAAAATCGATTAATAGAGAAAAGAAAATTTAGTTTAATTAATTTGGCTGCAAGAAACAGAGGAGTAAAACAAGGGTCGAGCCTTTTTTGGAATTATGATAGGCCTTCTCTTTATCATCATTAATTTTCTACTACATTTAATTTTTATTTACCATGTTTAGTTTTTAATAGATTCCATCACGATAAAATAAATTCATAATGTTAATAAGCGTATCTAGGTAATTACAGTAAAATAAAGGAATTTTAATAAATTTAAAACCATCTTCAAAGTTTCTTTTTGAATCTTACGTTAAGTTAAAAAAATTCATTAATGTTATTATGATAATAGATTACACTGGTGTAAATTATTTTCACCCATATAATTCTTTATGTTATAATAATAATCATTATATTAAAGCGCTTAGTATATTCTTATTCATATTTAATTCCACTGACCACTTTCCCCGACATCGCTTTTTTTATAACGAAAGTTTAATAATCCATAGTACAGCAATTAATAGGATTCATATAATTTAGACAGAATATCTCTGCGAACGATTTATTCTTACAAATTCTTTGTTGTACTACAGACTCAATCCGGGACTACTTATCTGGCATAAACTTAAAATGGCTAATTATTATTTTGGGCCGTTTCGTAATCCACCCTCTGGGACCTGCTAAAACGCTTAGCCTCACTCTGATCAAAACCGTTATAGGAAAAGGAATTAAAATCCATTTAAGTTCGAATTCTACCTAAAAATTTTTAAATCTCAATCTAGAGCTTTGTTACTACTAACACAGAAAAAAATTATCTTCTCGCATATTTGGTATTAGATAAAAATCTTTACTCGAACAACTATCACACGTTTACATTTTTCAACATTTTTTGACTCGCACAATTTTAAAAATTTACTTTTAATCTGGAGTGCTTTGGTTTCAAGTCTGTATAGTCGTATGATGATAAAATTAAGTTGCAGTCTTTTTATACTTTAGTTTTTTTTGGGTATTAAGATAACCACAGTTACATACGTTATGTTTCTGGGCATGATATTGACAATGAATTTAAATTTCCAGAATTTAATAAATTTGCATTTATGTGATGATCAAACTACACACATAATAATATTGTATTTGGTGGCCTGTAAACCTCATTAATGTGAGAGTTATGGTGGTATATACGTAGGTTACGCTTATTATAAACCATCCATATTGTATTTTCATTCTGTATAAATCTCCAAACGTATATTTGAATTTGTAAATCATTTGTATCACAAACTGCTATTTCACCACTTCTATTGTTTCTACATAATGTAGTTTAATTAATGATATTTGAATTATAATTTTGAACTTTAGCTTTTGAAATTCCATCCTCTGTTAATATTGAGATAGTCAACAACTACTATTTGTAAATTCTAGAATATTTTCACTTTTATTGTGATATGAACTACGGATCAATTACATGTAATAAATTATTGTCACTTAAACTAAATTTATATCTTATATGATAAATTGTTCACATGTTACTATTATTAGTCATAAACAAACACAGTATGATCAGTAACTAATCATACCAATATAACAAGGATTAGGCTAACTTAGCTTATTACAGTCCTTTGCGTTTAACCTATGCAGCAGGATCTCTTTAACTATATGTCTTATTCATTTCTCAGAGCCACCTATTGTTATTATAATTGATATTATATCATTCCATTAACTGTATCAAACTGTTACTACATTCGACAATGTCGTTTTATTTCATTTTACAATTTTAACTAACAATTTTGAAAGGATGCATGGTTAGCATAACAATTAAGTAAAAGAAACTAAATTTAATGTTATATAACGTACCAAATTATTAGTATAATGAAGTGTATTAGCCTACTTTTGTTTTGTATCAGCACTGAGTTGTAGTACTTAGGTTTCATTGTAATATCACTATCTCAGTTCGCTTTGTTTAAAATAATACATCCTACTGAACCAAAGTATTGTAATTTCAAACTACAAGGTGAGAATAAAATAACCATCTTTCTTCTGCTTAAAATTTTGTGAATATTAACCTAATAAAATTAGTTTATTTATTTAATTACACAAGCTTTCGATTAATTATCATACATTAATTACTGATGCCTAAATTACAGTTATCTTAAGAAGGCAGTAATAATTGTCACACTAAACCGTTAAGTATCTAGAACTATTTTACTACTAACCAATAAAATAAGTAGTAGCTGCTACTCATTTAACTGGTAATATAGGTAAATCTTTACAAAATTTAATAGTAACCATTATGAAGTCACTTATACCATTGTGAATAGCTACTAATTTATTGCTGTGTTAGCACATGTTTTTGTAGAATTTATTTCACGTAAAAAGGAATAACACTGAAAACTTACTTAATGAAATTATCGAAGGTAATTAAATTACCTACCCTTATATCAAGGATTACGCTAACTTAGCTTATTGTTTAGCTTGTCCTTAGCGTCTAACCGAAGCAGAAGGATCTATAACTGTAATCCTATAATATACGTAATAATACTTATAACTATTATAATATAATACGAGTAATATTTATTCAGTTCTCAGAGCACTCTATTGTAATATTATTATTATTATAATACCATTTCATTAATTGTAATGAAAATTTGCTGTTTCTATATTCGATAATATGACTTTTAATTAATCTATTAATGGTAAAACGCAACCGAACGGATGACTTAACTTATTAATATTATAAATAAGTAAATTTACTCATTATAGAAATTATAAAACTTTATACTTGACATAAGGGTTTCGATGCACTTGGGAGTAAGATATATGTTTAATTTTTGTATACTACATTTTTTCTATAATATTCAGAACATACACTTTCTACAGTATTGGATGGTACCATAGCGAAGCCAGAATGAATGATTCCCGAAAAGGAGACGAATTATTTCGATATCTTTGATGGTACGAAATAATTAAACGTTAATACATCGTAAATTAAGAGTTTAACTAACTTATTTGAGAGAGGGAAAACATCCTTTATTTTTACACAACAGCCCAAAAATGAGTGTAATATATTTAGGGTGCATGCATATTTGTTTCACCGTAGCAGCTCAACGGCTCAACCGATTTTGATGTATGATGTCGCGTTGGAATCCTTACGTTACCGGAAGTACTATATGCTCTCTCTCTCTCTCTCTCTCTCTCTCTCTCTCTCTCTATATATATATATATATATATATATATATATATATATATATAATAACTTAAAACAAAATTTAAATAATAGAAAAAATACTATACAGAAAATCTTCACGCAAAATTGTCGTACTCTCTTTAGTTATCCTATATTAAAGAGCAATGTTTATCAGCAATGTTTATTTGACAGTCGTGTTTTCGTAATTTTTAATATTTATTTATTTTAATAAGATGCCGTCGTATTGGATAAAATATTCCCAGGTAAATTTTTCTAGTTGAATCTACTCGACTGGGAGTCGTGGCAGCTTTTGTACTTGGAGGTCGGGTATTGTGGACGAGTTTGAGTAAATTGGTTGCTCGAGTTACTTTCATGTTTGTTGAATTCCCGTTCTTTTCTTTACTGTGCTGAGTATAGCCTTTCAAATCTACTTTCCAAAATCAATTGAACTCTAAGAAATATTCAGCCCTACTTTTAAGGTCTTTACATTCTTAAACTCAGGAAATGGCTGGTTTAATACACAGTTTTAATATGAGTATGGCTAGATTGCTTCTGTAGAGATATAATAAAGAGAATTCACAACCTGAGCGTTTCATGGGCGGCTTTCGCACCACACTATTCCTCATTCAAATTCGTCGCTTTAAAAAATACGTAACAAGCTGATCTTTTTATTCCCAGTTTTCGTTTTCGAAAACGACAGTCATTCTCAGGGATACTGAAAGAAGAAAACAAAACTGAACTTAAAGGAATAATTAACTAAATTTAAAAAATTGTATGATTTTGAAAGAGAAAACAATGGTTTAATTCTCATTAGTATCTCGCAGGATAATGAAATTAAGATTAATTAAAATATTTTTAAAAAAACACGATGGTAGTGATAAACAAATTTGGAATATATATTGTATGAGACGTAACGCAATAATAAATAAAGAAAAATGGATTGAATGCTTGATTTACATTAAGACTAATTATTTTAACATTAGCTTCGTAATCTTTTCCAAATAACGAATTATCCTTAACCTTGAATATTTTTCGAAGGTTCAATACTAGTATACATCATGAAAATGTTTTAAAGTTAAAAGCTACTGTAATCCTAGTAAAAATTGAGGCTTAGGTATGTAATGAAAAATAATTAATTGTATTAACTACAACAGAATTTATAGTTTTAGAAGTCATTGCAACGCCAAAATATTATCACTTTGTTGCTGGGCAGAGATTTAAAATTTTTTAATTGAATGGTTCTAACATCTTAATTCACATATCGTGTACGTAATAGTCAAATTTCAGTATAGTTGTTAAAATGTATTTTAAAGTTTCTTATATGCTCCCAAAATATTATAAAAGTTGCGACATGTACACAATTCGCTAAAAATTTGTTCAATACTAATAAGTAAATGTCTAGCTTAAGTTAGATTTTTTCCTAAATGGGTCAGATATTATTAATGCATTTCATCTTGTTTTAATCATTTAATAATATGCAAAATTTTAGCTATAACGAAACTAAATTTGTATTCAAAACCGATTGGAAGGTAGAAGTTAAGAAAATTATAGTCTTATAAGATAGCTGGTTCTGTTCTTCAGCAGTAGTAATTAAATCATAACTAGAGGCCCTTATTGTTAGGGAGCTTGTTAATTAGATTTAGAATGCAACTTGATTTAGATTAACGCCAATGTTTTAATTAATTTATTCCCATTCGCTTAATTAGTTTTTATTTAATTAATAACTTACACAAAACACATTTCCACTGAATTACAAATAGCGTATACTGCTTGTACCATTCTTGTGTACGGGTTTCTATTTTTCAAACGGAATTAAACAAATTGATCAAAACCGTTTTACTATGTTCTTATGAAAATTTTTCTCTGTTTTAGCGTGAAATTCACTACCTTCCATTATTCTCGCTTTACGAACTGCAACGTAACATAATGTTATAGTAAATTTATAGTCCTGATTAACTAGGTAAAAAACATTCTTTATCCTCTTTTAAAAACTAATCATATAACACTCCTTTCTTATAATTCTTGCCCATATTAGACTTCAGGAAAAAAAATAATTACTGGTGTTTGCAAGTGAATGCAGGTTCAATTAAGAAGGATTTATTTAATACAGAATTAAATTTACTACTAATTGTCACTGTTAGATGGATAAATAGAGTGACTGAGGTAATGTACAATAACAAAACAGATCAAATTAGTTCTATTTTAATACATCGAATCCTATACTACTATTATTAATAGCATAATATACACCATAAATAAATTATTTCATTGTATTTATATTAAGTACTTTAATTTAATCATTATGTCAGTATGATTTTTGTTTAAATAAATAAAAAAAATCAAGCCTAGTATTTAAGCGAAAATAATAATCACAATAGAGCATCTACCAAATTTTTTTATTTTAATTTAAAATTACTTTATTGGGCATAAAATTTATTATCTATTTGTTAGGCTAATAAATCTTTTCTTTTATTAAATTCATTCTCCAACAGTATTTTTATTAAATTCTTACAATCGATAACAAGTGGGATACTGCAAAAGAAGCGCAGTATCACATATTAGAATAAGTATCTTAGACAGATCAATCATTGTATTAAATAATCTTTTTTTTTTAATAAAGTAATTACTTTGAACCGTTTTACTGTGAATGAAATAATCAGTAACCAAACAATAGTAGATAGTGCAAAAAACGATCAATATTTTTTTTAATAACCCCAGTCATGATTTTGAAGGCTCTATTTTTATAACAGTTTACAAAAATGTAGAAGTACTACGATAGGCGTTGACTAGCACACGTTTGTTTGTATTAATATAGATTCAAAATATTTTTAAAAAACTATCTAACTGCCATGTTTTTATGTAGGCTATCATGTACATGTGTGTTATGAAGTTCTCAATCATGTGGGTGTGAATGTGTACGCGCGTATATAGTGTTTCAGAATAATATCTGTGATACTTGGCGTTTCCTTCACGGTAGTTCATTCACGCTTACACTTACTTATACTTACTTAACAATTTTAAAACTATGATAGTTTATAGATTTCACAATGTTCATCTTTAAGAAACTATGTAGTTTATTATAAAATATAATAATTTATTTTAATGAAAACACGTATAAAATACCTATTCTTATTTAAGTCTTTTTGTCTTAATTAAATTAATTGGAGTTTTCAACAATATAGTCTGAAACTTCCATTAGTAATAAGGGTTTGGTGTTTTATTTGTTATACGGTTTAAACAAGAGGGTTTTTTACTCGAAATAAATTTAAAATAGCGGTATGCAAGACGCAACTGTAAATCTAATTAAAGTACCTTTCAAAGGGTTTGTCAAACTGAGTTTGTTAAAAAAAGTCTTTAATAAAAGTTGTAAAGAATTCATTGATTACAGTTTCTAGATTTAAACATTTTTAAACGTAAGCCGTGCAGTCTAATTAAGAGTATCGCGAGGATTAGAAGACACATAATGGCCAACGTACACAGTGCACTGTTTTTTCGTACTGCTCTCGGCTACCGACACTTTTTTGTTCATTTTACGTTAACCTTAGTTCTCATTCTAAATATTAGTGAAAAAAGGTTTATTCTTTTGTTTAAATTATCAAACACGATTTCTGTTACAATTAAATCATAATAATCAGTAACTAAATCAATAATTAATTAATCGTTTCACATTAAAAGTAAAATAAATAAAATTAAGCTCAACGTTTTAAGTGCATTAGACTGTAGCACTGTAATATTTACTCCGTTGTTTATTCATGTACTTACTAATCAATATCCCCCTGCATCGCTGTATAAATTTAAATTTAGCCTAAACGTTAATAATTATTACAAATACTAACTATAACACACGTAAAATGTTAAAGAAAATTTTATGCGGAAATCTTACTTTATACATATATTGTAAAATGCATTTATGAACCATGTACTAAACGCATGAACCATGCTGCCATCAGTACATCATACATGGCTTTTTGGTAATGTAGAAGCATACTAATCATAAAATTACGGTTCAGTGAGCTGGTTCCTTTCCCTTCAGAAGCTACGTTACCTTTTTGGTTAATATGGAAAAACAATAAATTCATATCGGTAAAATATATATCGCTTTAAAATAATTCAACGTTTTTAGTGGTTTGTTTTGATTATTTTATTTTATATGAAGGACAAAGTTAGACCGGTCTTAATCCTTTGGTCAATATCATCAAATAAAGAAGAAGAATAAGTTAATTTGATTTTTGAAAATTTCATGAATATTGTTATACAGTATTAGTTGCGCAAGAAAAAAACACGATGAAAATTAGAATAACTATGATGCATACATGTTGAACAGTAAGTAACAACTTTCTTAATAAATCGTTGCAGAAATTGAAGTTCCTGTTGTAGATTAATCGCTGTTGTTAAGTGAATAAGCTTATGTGGCAATATAATCAAGCAAAAAAAAAAAATAAATAAATAAATAAAGAATCAGCTATTTTGGTATCTTAACCGTAGTTCATTTAAAAATAATTTAACAGTAAAATTTAGAGGATGTTAAAAATAAATAGTTCCAACATTATAATAATATTAAACTTTTTAAGACAAATTGTACTAGATACAAATTAAATATTCATTGTGTTTCAGTGATTGATTATTAAAAAAATAGGTAAATTTTATTCATTGTTTTTTAAATTAATAAGAGAGTTTTGAATATGCTTTCAACTATGTTTCAATAAAATACCTCGGTTAGCAAGTTACATTTTGAAGTTTATGTCAAATTAAAAGTATGTAAGTGGAAAGAGTTGATGTTAAATTAAATCGAATTCTAAAAGACGTTATTAAAAAAATTAACAAAACATTTAAATGTTATTTGTTATTTTTAAATTCTGATATATTTTGCTGGCGAATCTATTTTCTTCGATTATAAGTATCCATTTTTTTTGTTGGTAAATCATAGATGACGTTTAGTAAATTGTATGAGAATTTAAAAAAAAAATAATCTACTTCTGAATTAGAAAATCTAACTACCAAAAATCGTATAATTTTCTGTGATATACATTTTTCATGATAAATATAGTCCAGTTATTTTCATTTTATGATTTGGTAAATTAATAGAAATCATTATTTGGAACTTAATGCTACGATTTCATTAGAAAATGAAATCCTACGGATCTTACGATATAATCATAAATATAATATACAGTGTGTAAAAAATATTGCTAAAACTCCAGTACTGCTACATAATTTTATTAGTGTTTTTTCACACATCGAGAGTTATTTTTGAAATTAGAAAAATATACGGATGAGTAAATCCGTTATTATTAGATTAAAATGAACGGCTGTTTTTTATTACCACAGTTAAGCTGGATTAAATGGTTAGGTAAGAGCACCTCCTAAATTGTAACAGCCAGTTAAATATCTTACAGAAAGTAATAAAAACGCCCACTTCCTTAATTTGACATAGATATACAATAGACAGTTTAAACGCTAATGTTAGTTTGTTTGTAGTTACGAAGATCCTTAAGACAGTCTTGGCTATTGTTTTAACTGCTGACTAATACTCTCTTGCACCCGTTGTAATGTAACAGTTGTCTAAAAGTGAACTGAAATTCTTTTGAAGTGAGTAACCAAACTACCTACATTTTGTTACATTGTATTAGTTTAGTGGAGCGATAACACTGACTTCATCATGATGTGGCGAAACATAAAAACTTTTCCTTGTGTAATAAAATAAGCTGAAGTTTTGATTCAACTTTACATCCTAACAAACGCCTTGTAACAATGTTTTATAGAATATATTACAACTTTCAAACTTTACGTCAGTAATTAATGAACATGACTTTATTAAAAATCGGGAGAAAATGAAGAGGGTAAACTTCTTTACTATTTTGGTTAATGGAATTAATCTAGTTACTCAAATATTTTTACATAATTACTTCTAGAGAATTAATTGAAATACAAACACGTACAGACATATACTCGCATATTTAGCCAAAAATAGATTTTTACAAGCATTTCTTACTAAACTTCATCTAATATTTTTACGATATCACGTGAAAAGTAATTTTTCGTCATCCTAATTTGACTGTTTTCTTAAATCTCTTGTTTAAGTGAAAGTATTTACTGCAACTTACCATTAGCTGTGATTTTATGTGAATTAAATTAAACCTTTTTATGTTTTTATACGATTTGATATTTGATCATTAAAAATTATTATTTTAAACCTAAAAGTGGCTCACATTTTCATCTTAAAAAATTAATTTTATTTTAAAACAAATATAGGTACGTTATATTAATAATATTTTTTTAGGTATTATAATTTGTTCAACTGTTTTATCTGTGGTTGATGCTTAAAGGATTGTAATTCGAGCGGAGGTATTTCAGGTATTAAGCCCATTGTTATCCTTGTGACTGAGCGCTAAACACCAATTACTTTATGATGTCAAGTATGTAGGCTAACTTATCTCTGAGCGCATAACAGAAATAGACGATCGAGTTTTCCATTTATGGCACGTAGGGTGGACTGAATCGTCTGATGATCGTTACACGCTTGGTATTTTTCCTAATGTGAGAAATATGCAGGTTGTTGGGTTGATTTTCCCCAATCGGCATATTACGCAAATTCTTTCTGGACATTGTGCTTTTTGCCAGGTTTGCTTTGTGGTAGGTTGGCCAGATTTGGTTTGATTAATTCAGTTATGAGTCCAGACTGTAGGTCTATTGATTATTTACGCCATGTCTGCCCCAGGTACGAAACTGAATGTACCAAAGTAGCTAGAGAGATTGCGAGAATCAATTCTGGTTTTTATCTGCAAGAACTGGAAAACCGAAAGGGAATGGAAAATAGTTGCTAGCTTCGTTAGATTCTTAGCCTTGCGGTGGATGGCTGAGGGTTCAGATGCTGTAGTAGATGTATAGAGAGAGTAGCAGTCCGGGGGAAAGGGACCTGCCTGAGTGATTAATTCGCCAAGATAGGCGATTTAACATCGAGCCTCGGTTAAGTGAGATGTTTATTATTAGGATGGTAAGGATGTGTGGAGAACTCTGTGATAAAGCTGTGGTGTAGGAATTGACCTTGATCCCAAAAGCGGACCGGGACAGAGAGAAAAAGGGGATGATTTCATTTGAAGCTTATTAAGTTTGTCAATTTTTTTCTTGATTTTTGATTAAATTAAGAGGCTTGAGTAAATTGAATTGTAGAACAAAATTGTCTGTCGTTGTTGTGATTAACATTTCTTTTGTTGGTATGAGAATGATGTTTTTGGTGTTTAATGACTCACTCAAGTAGTGATCTGTGTATAGACTAATTGAAGTTTGATATGGGATGAGCTTCTGTGTGAATTCTTTGAAGATAAAAGAAGGTGCAGGGATCGCCTTGAAAACTAAAAAAATAGAAATAGAGGCTACAAAAAAATAAAAGGGTTGATATGAAAGACATAAATACAGTAAAAAGAGTCTATTAAGAACAAAACTAAGAGAAAATAAAAAACTTCTTTTCGATGTTAGAAAATTCAAATGAATTATGAGAATTTTATATAATTTTTATCTTTGTGTATTGATTGATCGGTAAATTGTAATATTATGAAAAATAGCAGAGTTGACAAATACTTCTTAGTTAAATCGTTTTTTTTTTTAAATTGGTATGTTTTTAATGATGAGATTTTATTATAAACATTTGATTAATTTGTTAAAATGCAAGCCCCAAACCAGGTTTGTTGAAATAATTTCAGCATATCACCATTAAAGTGTGGAATTATTTTTGTTTTAATAAGTGATTATCTACTTTTTATTAACTTCATACTAATATTTTAATGGATTAGATATATTTATACCCGATGATGGGAAGTATTTCCCGAAAATAAGTAGATTGAAAGAGAGAACTTTAATGATGGATTTATAATCATCGAGTTGTTAATAGATAGATATCATCAATATTAGTAGTTTATGAGTGCAGTCGTCTATTATTAGATTATATTGGAGCAAATAGAAATCATACAACTTTTTCACGGAAATGCACGAAATATTCAATCATAAATTGAAAGTTTTGTACTGAAATGTGTAGCCGACTATATAATTAATATCATTTCACCGTCTGAAAGTAATTCAGATCGGCGGCTGTTTTATCTAGCATATTTTACTCGCCATAAAAGAAAAGGAGATAAATAACAAGAATTATTACACTCATTTATTCTATCTGTCATCTGATTTTCATGGCAACATACATTTTAACAGTGACAAGACGGATAAAAAAATAGTAGGAAATGAATTTTTATTTCCTAGCGTGGCTACAAAAATGTTTATTTAACTAGAACAGATAATTTATAAATACAGATTAATGTGCTTGATAATGACATGGAAATATGCATTGTCTCAACTGATTACAGGAATATCTTTAATTACATACAAAAAGTCTGTTCGAGAACACAGTTTTGCCGCATCGTAAGATGCGATACCGTATTACGTTGACTGAATTAGTTATTAATCATTTCAATACACCTGGATTGGGTAATATCACTTCACGTCAAAAACAGTATAATAATTCCCAGATGGATGGAAAGACAATACTTGATTTAAATAAGTAACGAAAAATATGGGCCTGTTGAATAGGTCAAAGGCAGTTTTGGAAGAATATAAAAATTGTTAGTCACTGGGAATCATATATAATTTTTATTTTAATTAAAAATCTGATGTGAACACCGCATGACTTCCTTGTACGCCTGTTAAATTACATATACACATTTTTGCTGCAGTTCATTTAAACTTATTTCATTTGAAAGTGAAATACGATATTTCAGCTCTTTAATGAAAGTGGACAGTTATACAATTGCTAAATATTAGTATTTTAACATCAAATAATTCAACAATCTTACCTGAAATATTTGGTTTTGAGTAAAAGTCCCTTTATTCCTCTTTAAATTAATGTAAGTCTTATATGTATTTAATACTATGTTTTTTTTTTTAATTATTAGGATGCAACCATTAACAAATTAAAATATAAACGAAACAGGAGAAGGTTACCAGATTTTATAGCGATATTTATTATCAAGGAGACTGAAAGAAATACGTAAATAAAAATAATACGATTTTAAATTAATATTAAATAATCGGATGTTTCACCAACCATGACCTGACACCACATGACTTCGTTGTACGCCTATTAAATTACATATACACATTTTTAAAAGTACATAGAATCTTATTTCACTAATAACTACTGATTTTTTCAATTTTTTTTTTAATGTTATTATTGAATTATTTATTGTAATTTTTTTTTTTACAACAGAGGTAATAATTGTTAATAAATCAATATATTTAAATTAAAAAAAGTCGGAAATGAAGTCGGATTCTAACCGATGTGCCTTCCCCTCGTAAGATCCAAATATTTCATTAATTAAACTTAATTTTGGCTATAACTCTGGAACCAAAGAAAATAAGTACTACTTATGATGTATAGTTGAAAAGCTCTCAATCAGGGTATTACTGCAGTTAAGAAAAAGTCCAAAATTCAATTTTTTTTTATTTTGAGCTTTTTTTGACCCTTTTGGTCCAGCCTATTGCAATCAAAATAGAAAGTGCACAACTAGATATTACAACAGTCCTAAATCTAAAATTTCAACATCCTGCAGCTAATAATTTTTGAGTAATGTGAGATACATACGTACAGACGTCACACCGAAACTAGGAAAAATGGATTCAGGGATGGTCAAAATGGATACTTCCGTTGAAATCTGAAAACCCACATTTTTTTGCGATCACAATAATTCCTTTATTTCGTACAAAGAAGTAAAAATGTATGTTTTTATCAGAAAAAATAAAATTTAAATATATATATATCTTTTATTTTTTTTTATTTTTGCTGTTCTTTTAACAAACTTTTTTAGAAGACGATCACAATTTGTTATTTCCACTTTTAAATTATGACTGTTTATTGTAGGGCAAAGAAAACAACTAACAAAGATAGTTTACATCGATTCAGAATTTTTTTTTTGTTCTACTCTTATTTATTGAAATTGAAAAACATAAATGAATGGAATAATTTTATTTTTAAGACAAGTTATTCGTTTAATTTCTTTTGAATACTTCTATCGATGAGTCACCTATGTTTATATACAACTTGGGGGGAACTCGATCTTTCAAAACACGTAGTCTAATAACACATATACACGCAGGCACTCAGCGGTGCTCTTAGTTTTATACAGAAACGCATTCTCCCCTGACTTTCACAATAATGGTTCTATTATCTAATACTGTATTCTACTTATTTTGTTTAGTATCCTTTTAGTGTCAATTTAATTTAATGGTTGTTGAATATTTCTGGCACGGATACAATATCAGTATGGAAGGGGTTAGATCATCAATAACTCTGTCTAATAGCGGCATTTGGTGAAAGAAAGAGCTGCCTGGACTCGGTCACTGTGTATGAGCTTCGCTTACCTTCTCTTACTTCAGTTTATCGATCGGAAAGTCTCACGAAGTAGTTGTAGCATCATCTCACCACCCGCTTTTTTTCTTATCCTGCCTGGGTCTTGGCCAAACTTCTATCACTATACTAACACTAAAATACTTAAACGTCCTCGTGAGTTCTGGCAAGCAGACCTCCCATTCATCGTATGGAGTATACAACAGACACACACGCACGAGCGCGGCAACAACAAGCGTATGAATACCTACAAGAATGAATTAGAATACTGCTTGTTTAATTTTATGGTGCTAGGGTGTAATAAAGATTTTATATTATAAGAGAGAAAGAGCAAAATAATGTTACATCTTCCATACGGGCCTCTTATTTGTAATTTTTGATTCCTTCACTTTAAAAAAAAAAAAAATATTGTACATAATCTACCCACATCACTCACTCACGGACAAGCTCTATAATATTACTTTCACACATATATTTGGAATAATGAACATAATAATGGATTAAAAAACGAAAAGCTAAATCCTTTATTCTAATATTTTATTTCTTTGGATTTTGTATTGCTTTTTATTACTCTTTTGGTGAAACTTTTGTAGTCACTAGAAATATATATATATATATATATATGAGTAATAATTTTCTCACAATAATAGACCTAATAATTAAAAAAAAAAACAAAACAACTACATGTGATCTTACGTTAATTGTAGAAATTAGGTATACTTTTTTTAAATAGAAAATTAACAATTGTTAAAAGTTAGAAGATGTGTTCAAAGAGTCCATCATTAGAAGTTTCACAATTCTCCAGTCTTTTTATGAGAAATTATCTTAACCGTTCAAAAATTACGGGAATATTTCTAATTTCTTGAAATAAATTTTGGATCCTTTGTTGAAGATCTTCAATGTTGAGTATTGGAGTTGAATAAACAATATTATTCAAATAGCCCCACAAGTAGAAGTCAAGAGGATTTAAGTCACGTAATCGGGCAGGACAGGGCAGAAAATCAGATGCCAATTGACTAAAATGTGCTGAAGCTGCATCGTGGTAAAATCATATATTTCCTCTTAGTTGTAGAGGTAGGTCTTCCAAAAAATGTGGAAGATTTTCGGTCAAATGAACAAGATAATTTTCTTCATTTAAATTATTTAGAAGAATGCAAGACCCAAAAGATAGTCATTAAAAATACCTGCCCATTTGTTCAGGGAAAATCTTTGTTGGTGGCTACTTTGGAAGATACCAGGATTCTCGTCCCTCCAGATACACTAATTGTGATACTTTTGAACACCATTCCTGTTGAAAGAAACTTCATTTTTACTTTGTTAAAATGATCAACAGTAACAGTCGCTGTGCAAAATTATTCAAAGTGAAAAATTAATGTCAATTGTTTTATTATTAAATAATATTAAATTTTATTGTGAGAAAATTATTACTTAATTTGATACTAATTTACAACATCAGAATTAACAATAAATAAAAACAATATTTAATTGAATTGAACGTAAAGTGGAGGACATGAAAACAGACACAGAATTGCAACATCAATTTTCTGCCATAACTCGGCTATTTAATTGATTTATAAAAATAAAAAGTCATTTTGTTCAAAACAAACGGTTTAATATTTTAGCAATTACATACATTTTGATAAACTTATATTTATGAAGATATAAAGGATTTAAAAATAAACATGGTCGGCATTTTGTAATTTGTAAAAGTATTTAAGTCCGGATTTTTTGCTAATTTTAAAACTTTATTACAAAGACGCTTACCAAATTTTTATGTGTTTCCTCTCTCCGGACTTGAGATATAAATTTTTATACATAAATAACAAAATGGCAGGCAGGGTGAGAACGAAGGATAAATTGCCATTTTTTCCAAGGATATTTTTAGCTTAGTTTTACTAGTAGAATCGAAAAAGTATAGCCGCCAGCCCACTTTTTTAGAAAGATACTGCATATAAAAAATAATGATATACTTCATATAAACACTTCAGCCTACTCGTACTTAGATTAGAAATAGATATTAGTTTTGTCTGTTATTAACTTTCTATTATTAAAATTTTGTATTTTAAAGAAGATTAATTTATATTAATTAAATTAATATAAATTAATTTGAACGTAAAGTGGAGGACATGAAAACAGATACAGAATTGCAACATCAATTTTCTGCCATTTAATTTATATTAATTAAATTAAAATAAATTAATTAATAAAAGAGAATGCTTTTACACAAAAATTGAACCATTCATAATTAAAGTAAATTTAAAATTTGGTAAATGTAAAGCATTATTTTTTAATTGTGCGGGAGTATTCAGTATTTGTTTCTAACTATGAAATTAAATAAGATAGATGCTTTTATGAGTATCCCATCGTATGGTATAGCAGAGCTACAGCTCTAGAAAGGAAGTATTGTAATCGGTCCATTTTGGGCATATGCGGTTTTCACCGGATATTGATATTTTGACATCAGAAAACCATATGGAAATTTTTCGTATGTTAATGTTCGTACGCAAGTGTATGTATTCGGTATTGACCTCTAAATCACCTTATATCTCCAGAACTACTGGACCGATTTTGTCGAAACTTTGTCAGATTAATTCTATTTATAGGACATTGATGCTATTAAATTTTTATCTTAAAAGGCCAAGGGGGTGAGGGTGTAGAGCAAGGTCGCCTTCGGTATCTTGAAATTTTGCCTAATGAAGGTTATATTTTTCTTAGGCACAGTTGTTAACAATTAAAAAATAACAAATTGAAAAATTTTTTTGTTGATAAATTGGATCCCCACCCCAAAAGAAAAAATGCTTTAAACTAATGACTAAGTGGGCATACTGCGTCAATAGCACTCCCTACTACCACAAGAAGTGCTGGTGTCACAGTCCGGTATCTTGGAATTTCTCATTTCCCCTGTGGGAAATTTCCTTTCTCCTCGTCCTTTTGGACCGAGAAATTTGAAATTCCACAAGGTTGTCATTCAAATTATTTTTTAAACTTCAAACATTAATTATTTTATTTAAATTAGTTGATATTTCAAAGGTTGATAGCACTGACGTACAGCTGCTGTAGTTGTTTACTACGTAGTGACGTCACAGGTGAGCGGTAGAATTAAACAAATCAATAATATTTAACGTGTAAAAAAGTAACTTGGTCTGGCTAGATCTTGACCTTCATTGGCCGGTTTTCTCGGTACCTGGTATGTTAAACCTCGCGGCTTCACCAGTCTGCCGATCATACAAGAGAAGTTTTTACAATGTAAGTTTTGAAATTACATTAGTTTAGTTAGTGTCGACCGTCACCACTAATACCACCACATCCGCGCGAATTAAATGCAGTATGCGCGCGCGCTTTAGTTAAAATATTATATTTTAAAAAAAAGATAAATATTTTACATTAAGTTTTGTGAGTATCTGTGTGTAAGCCGTGCATCAAAATCAATCAACAGTTGTTAGCTTTTCTCGGAACACGGTTTACCAGCGTGGCGGCGAAGTCCTTCAACTGTGTTTTTAGTTTTGTTTTTTTTTTTTTAATGTAAAAAAATTTAGAATACTCTGAGGTTTCGGTTGTAATACAAACGCAAGTTTGTATTGAGATTTGGTGTATTAATTTTAAAAGAGAAAGTGAATAAAAAATTAAAATATTGTTACGTGATATCTGATACCTGAATTTTGAAAATTATGATTCATAAACCTAATTCAGGTGATCTTAAGCAAGAAACAAAATGGTTATGTCTAACAAACTCAAAAAGAGAAATATTTAAAATTTCTCATTTACCTTTTAATGGATACGAATAAAATATTCATGCTTGTATAAATCCAGAACATGGTTGAATACAGTAGGTATCTGTTAACATCAGGCTAAATAAACTTTGATGACCTAGTTTAAAACAACAAAAATTATTAAAATAAACGTAGAAATATTTAATTGAAAGATTTTCATTTTACTTTGATCGTAGTTTTTCTTATAAACGTATAATATTTTGATACTATGCACTTTTATTTTTATGATGTCAATAATTTTTTTAATGAAGTTCTATTTAGACAGATTTTTAACGGGAAAAAGTAATACAATGAAGGTTAATTAATTAAGCCCTTTCAAAATGGAAAACCTTCCATTTAAAATTAAAATAATAATACAATAATACAATGATAATTTACCTTAAAATCAATAAATTTTTTTTTTTTTTTTTTTTTACAATTCTTAATGTAAATATCATCTAAAAAAAGAAGAAATAAGGATTGGGTATGGTTTCTTAATTAAATTTGTAATCGGCATTAAAAAGTTAATGAAACGGGCGAAAAACGTGCAAATACGCAATTCAGTTTACAGTTGTTTTCAAAATTATAATGAAAAAACTAGTGAAATAATAATTTATTAACCGAATTGTTTGTCTTAAATTGTCAACAGCTTACAAAATCAGATTCATATCCCAAACGATAAATATGCTTTATATTAAGGAAAAATAAAATACCAATTATGGTAATATTTATAAAAGTAGAAGTTGGATTGCTAAAAATAACAGAATGTAAAATTCGGAATTTCGTAGATAAAGTAGGTCTTATTTATTTATGTCAAAAGCCAAATTTTAGAGTAAACAAAAATATTGTTATGTTACACAGGTGGAAAAATAAATCATTTTATTCTGTTGTTCATTATTCAAATATTTTTAAATTTTATTTTTGATATAATGTTGACTGGCTTCATTTTGGTTTTAAATCGATATCTACCCGTTGCTACATAATTACTGCAATACTCAGACATTTTTGATACTGTATTTATAAAAATAGACATAAAGCTTTGTTTTGTTGCATACCAACAACAAATACATTGATTGTTGTAAAAATTTTCATCGCTGTTTATATTTTCAGTTAATTTTAGTATTCTTCAGAATTAAACAAAAAAAACATTACTTTTAGTATTTGTCAGACAGATAAAATGTTACAACTTTTTCCTTTTCATCCGGAGGTCCCCGGGTTCAAATCCTGGTCAGGCATGGCATCTTCAGACGCTAGAAAAATTGTCATTAATCTCATCCTCTGAAGCAATAACTAACGGTGGTCCCAGAGGTTAAAAAAAACCTTTTTCTTTTTAGACCAGACGACCCATTTTGCTGAATATATATATGCTTGTTGAAAGACAATTTGGCAACTAATACCCGTATAATGATAAGTTTCCTCTCTGGTCAGTAGATTTTATATTATCATAAAGACTATATTTAAAAGAATTGATTGATTTTTATCCTGTCCTTGTATGTATATAAAAGCCTTCATATTCTCAAAATAAAATGCTTCTTTGTTGTTTTTAACCAATTAATGTTCATTTTATTGTAATAAATATAGAAGTTGGAGAAAAAACAATTATAAACAAGAATGTCCGAAATTATTCGAGGACGCATCAAAATGAATGATCATAAACAAAAAGAAGAAATACTTCCAATATTCAGAAAAATTTCAAACAGATATTATTGGTAAAGGCAACAGTTTGCATAGATTTTTATGACTGTAGTGATACAACAGGATTAAATTAGTATTAACTGTTAATTTGATTTTGAGCGAACAAATGTTTATCTATATAAATAGCTAAGGTAAGTTTCGTGTTGAGCCTACCTCCTTTATTTTTTATACTAATTTCACATCATATTTTTCTCTTCTCTTTCGTAAAGTTTAACTACTTGTCTTTTAAATAAAATAATTATTTCTAAATATACAATGTTATTTGTTTGAATGTTCTACTAAACTGTTAACTGCTTGTTAAAATAAAATTATTATTTTATATTTACTAACAATTCTTCTGATAAATATTATTTTAATTTACAGATGTTATTCATTGACAAAAAAAAAAAATGAATATAAAATTAAAAAATATACCCGTTATATAAACAAGATAAAATATTTAGTATAAAACACATATGCATATGCGTATACATAAATAACTCTTAACTTAATATTCAACAACATTGCACCGCTTATAACACTGAACGACATCTAAAAAGAATAGATCGAAGAGGTGAAATGGTTGGGGGAGTTAGAAATGGAACAACCTCTATTTGTCGTACTTACCGTAACTTTGATACCTACCGTCTTTCTTTAATTTAAAAAAAAAAAATATTTATAAAAGATTTGTTAACCATTAAAAATAATTTTAAAAGCAAATGTTTGATTTTTAAATCAAACTCATGAAATTAAGGATTAAAATTAAATTATACTATTCTAATTGGCTAGCCCTGACTCGTTACAGTAAAAAAATAATTTAAAATTTGTTCATTTCATGTTCATAGAAAGAAATTTTTACAGAAATCAAATTTTACAAAGTTTAGAGGATATATAACTTCGTTTTCTTAAATATAAAATATTGTTTTACGTATAATAAACTCAAGCATTGGTATTTAAAAATCTGAGAACAAAAGCTAAGTGGCCGTAATTTTCTTAAATAGGAGAAAATATTTTAGTGATTATTTTTCTATAACATTTTGTTGACATTTTCATCTAGAATAAACATACATCTCAGGAATGGTCGACCTGAGACTGTACAAGACTACACATCATTTTTATTCATACATATCATTCTCATTCATCCTCTGAAGTAATAGTTTACGGTGGTTCCAGAAGCTAAACAGAAAAAGAAAAAAAATGGGATTGTAGAATATCAGATTGCCATTATTGAGGGATTCTAGTAAGTTTAATTATAATATTTTAAATTCCAGCCATATGATAATTATGATACCTGTATAAATTATTTCTATAAATGTGGAACGGATGTTTTTATCTGTATACCAGTATACAAGGCAGCAATTTTATTCATATTGAAAAAAAATGGCTGCATTGTATAATTAAAAAATTTATTCACATTGAATAAATGTATTAAGCTATTTTGAGATTAGTTTTAGAGATTTATTTGTAATTAGAGAATTAGTTGTAGGATTGCATAAAATTAACATTTAAGTTAGCAGATTCGTGAGTGTTTGAATGAGTGTGGGTGTGTATGTAAGAGAAACGGAACATACATTTTATGATATTGATATTATTAGTGTTTTTTGATATTTACGTCAATATTTATTGTTATTTTTTGTAAATGTTATTTTAATGATAGCTTATCAAAAATATTAGTTCATTGAAGTAACTATTTTATAAGATTTCTAAAGTTAATAAATGTATGAATTATGGTTAGCATGCTTCGATTTCTTTCACTAGCCATTACAAAAAAACTACATGAGTAAATTCAATTTATAAGCTAAAGCATTATTCATCGTATCTTATCTTAGAGATTGTTTTTGTTTGCTTCAAGTATTAAGATATAAAATAGATTTAAACGTAGAAGATATTTTGCTGAAAGGAAATGATCCGATATGGAAATAAATGGATGGAGCAGGGTCGGGGGTGTTTTTAAAGGGAAGAGTTTGTTCGTTCATTTATAACTACAAGATTGTTTAGAGAAAATTCGCTTCAGTCGGGTTGTTTACTACTTGGACGAATCGTTGATAAAACTTAACTTAAAGGCAAATCCTGATAAACGAAAGTGATCCTTTCTCCCTTCCTTGCAGAAACGAATCAACTGTTTTCCTCCTTTCTCTTTTCTGATATTACTGCTTTTCCTTCGCCCTTATTTTACAAAGCTAAATCCACCACTCTGCTACTTTACTCCCTCAATCGATATCAAGCACGGCATGATTTAAACCTAAATTGGTGTCGGGCAAAAACAACTCTGATCTAATGTTACTAAAATAAAACAAAGTTTCTTTATATTTTACTTCTTAATAACCATTATTTAAGCAAATGACTTCTAACTAATTTATATACGAAAAATATTAAATTATAGAACTTTATGAACAAAACTGAGATAGATTAAAATATAATTCTCTAGCAATTAATGGAGGCATTGTTTCACAATTACTATTTACTGAACTTACTATTTGGTACGGTTTAAAGTTTTAGTTAGAGCTTTCAGAGAGTATATTCCTATAAAAACGGAAAACAAAAAGAAAAAAGTAAAAGAAAAAACGGAAAACAACAAAACAACCAACGATGTTTATATTTACCAAAGTATATTGATATTAACTTCCTTAGAGTAATAAAGTTGTTTCCAAAATAAACCTAAGAAATAAAAGGCATGATTCTTAAATTTTCAGTTAGAATAATTAGTTTATTATTCATAATGATTTTAGAGAAATGAGTAGAATATTTACCCGTTTATGAAAGCGCTGACAACCATAATAAAAGAAGTAACTGCAGATTTCCATCAAATATCCCTATAAAAAAAACCCGTTTATTATTCATTTATAAATTTATAAATAGAAATAATTTATTTCTACTGGTATTTTGTGAAACACTATTAACCTTCTAAAAATGGTCAGAAAAGCTGACTGCAGGAAAAATATGACATGGGGCACTCCATAATACTAAGAAATTTAAAACACATTTAGAAGCTGCCCACCACAACCTGTGGTCTGGTTTGTAGGTAGTTTCTACATGTTTCTCTTCATTAAGTAGTGTGTTTTATTTTTAAAATGGCAAGTGAACCCTTTTAATTTAATATAGGGCAAGATTCTCAAAATATGTTGCAATAAAAAAAAAACAAAAAAAACAACCATTCAATCGATTTGTAGATGTACAAACAGAAAAAATTATCTTCCTAACCAATAGTTTTTAGTTTATAATCTTATAACTTTTCAAACGCATTGGGAAAATGAGAAAAATAAATATTTCGAACAATTACACCGTACCGGAAATAAGGTAACGTCGTTCAATTATCTGAAAAAAAGCAACACGATTAAGTTAATTGAATAACTTTTTTTTAATTTACTTAAATGAAGTGTTCATTAATTTGTTGAAAAAATTTGCGTATTTTTTTAAAATTAATATTAATAAGCGAAAAACTGTTTATACTGCCTATGAAAAATTGGTATTATTATTTGTAATTGAGAAAAATAGATTGTCATTTTATGGTAATAGTCTTGGTATTCTAGGAGTAAGTATTCATTAATTGATTGATTCCGATCATAAACCATTTATTTATAAATTCGTTCTGAAACATATGCTATGATAAATTTTACTTAAAACTTATAGTAAGTAAGAGAATAAAAATAAAATTTTCCAAATAATTAAACACAATTTTCATATAAAGATCTATTATACGTACATCTCTTAGTATAATTTAAGATTGTTAATATGTAATATGCATGGTGATATGCTCTTATAAATATACATATTTATTCGATTGAAAGTGTCACTTCTAAGATAGAAAATCAGATTCATATAGTTTGGTTTGGAAAACTAATGTGGAAAGTATATTCAATTCGGTGAAAGCAAGATGTAAATATTTCTAATTTCACTGATTCCAACGAGACTGTTATAGCATCCAACAATAAAACATTTCTAGAAATTAATTGCTATTCAAATGTTATCATCTAAAAAAAATTCCGAAATTAACTAAATATCTCTATTTACAGAAAAAAATGTTATAACCCGCTTTCTTAAAGGCACTCAGAAATAAAAAAAAATTGTTTATCAAACTTTTACTTTTTAACAAAGTTTTACAATAAATTTAAATACATAGGCATTAATTAGTTTAACGAAAGTTTCATACAAAAGTACAATTCATTTTATTTCTGCAAAAACAAGAGATAAAATCTTTTTCCCTAATTTGTAATATATGCGCTGTAAAGACGGAAAATTACAATTTTTTTTGTAAAAAGCTAGGTTTGCTGCAAACATACTGTACGTACACTCGACATATTATCGGCTAACAATTAAGTTACTGTAAATAAATTTTTAATTGATTTGTTTAAATGAATAATATTTTATGTCAAATTGTCTGAATTTAAAGTAACTGTTCTTAAAATGAAGTAATCATCCCTTATTTATCTAATATCCTTTTGAGCCTTCTAGTAATATCAAATCTGGTAATTGTTTTAATGGATATTTATGAATCTTTTCCTTTTATTTTCTCCTTGTTCAACCGGTCAAATAAATCGAGTCAGATTATATTAAATATTTTTTTGTCTTCAGTAATTTGGCTGATAAGATTCGATTATACATTGCAATCTATTTGAGTACAACTATCCTAAACGTATTTGTGAGAATTCATTTTAACACCTAAATCTTTGATACCATATCTTTTATTTATAAATGCAATCCGGGATTGTGACAGTTTACTTTCAATATCTTTCTTATTTTATGTATCCTTTTTTATCATATTTCTTCTATTACAAGATTTCGAAACCTATGGCCAATTTTGTATCGTTATCTAATACTTAACTTCCTATTATGTTTCCTTATGTCACGTTGCATTTCTTTGATTTATTCCTATTACGTTCAAATTAAAATTTGAATGCACTTTACACGTATTACTGCCAGGTATTACTTTCTTGTTTACTTTTAACAACGCTTTCCGTATTGCTGATAATACACATGGGTTTCAATTTTGGAAAGTGTTTTGTATTTTTCTATACCTTATACCTATCAATCTGTTTTATAGATACGTAACGTAGTGTAACAAATATATAAATGTTGTGTTATGCTTTCTTTTTTGTAATTCTGTTACTTTTTAATAGATAAAGAGCTATTAATTGGAATAAATGAGAGAACATTATTACGTTTAAAAAAGATTTTCTAAGATATTTACTTATAATCTAAATATAAATGGTTATTTGATTGTTGAAAAGACATTATCAGCAGACTCTGCGGAATAAGCTTAAATAAAAATATCAGTCAATGAATAAAGTAAAAGGAAATAAATAATAATTGACCAATAAACAATACACATGAACGCTATGAAATGACATTATGAACGTAAGAAGCCGTTTCCGTATTTTAGTATCTCTCTGTATATTATTATTGAATTAATTATTATCATTATAATTATTATTATTATTATATTTATAATTGTGTTTTTTTTATTTGTTTGACCTGTATTATGAGAATTACTTTCTTTTATTTCTGTTTGTAGTAGTTGAAATATTTGATATTAACTCTCCAGATGAAATAAATAATACTTAAGAAGTTAATAATAAAATACTTACGCATTTGCATCTAGATAACTGTACATAACATTTTACTTGATTTGTTTTTAACCTGTAATATTTATATGTAAGTAACGTGCTAATAACTGTTAACATAATATTTTTATAACTCTTAACAATGCATCCCTTTACGAAAAGAATTTATTATTAAACTCAGAATTTATTTGCAAATATTTTGAACTTGCATAATTATGTTGCCCAAAGTATAAGTAAGTACCAAGTTATTATTTTCAATGTGATTTTTATCGCTATTTATAGTTGTTCAAATATTGCAAGATACTTTTTTGTCATTATAACTTACTATTTATGTATTTTTTATATTATATAGATTAAGTATTCATACAAAATCATATTATATTTTGGTAATTTATGTGTGTTTTAATTAAGTTTTTTTTATCAATATAATCAACTATTTTACATTTGAAATATGACGGTGATGTTTTATAAATTATTACAGGTATTGGTATATCTGATTAATCTAATTTCAGTAAACCTGTAATTTTAGGAGCGCGAGGGTAAAAAGATGATCTGTTGTATTTTATATCTTTAATAAATTAGACATGTTTTTTGTGTTATTAGATTTTTTATTCCGTTTAAATTGTTGTTGCTGGTTGTCTTATTCTTATTACACCCTTACTTGCACTAGTAAATTTTACTATTAAGATTAGCTAGTTAGATTTTGTTTTTGTTTGTAGTATTTGATTTTAATATTATATTTTCATGCTATATGCTATAATGTAGCTGTTTATTTGAGTCACAGAACAGCACTTTTTTCTGTTTTTCTGATTTTTTATCTAGAAAGAAAGGTAGTCTTTTAAACAAACGTAAAGTCATATTACTACAAATATCCCATATCATATGTTTAAATTATTAATATACAATACAAGCTATCAGAATTATCGCTTAAATTAAGTCCTGTCTTGCGAAAAAATCTATTTGCCATTTTTACTTTGTTGCATATTTTACTATTAACGTACAATTACTTGTAACGTGCAATTATTATATAACAATGGTACAATATAATAATTGTGTGCATATGGTATACTACATGTAATAAAACTATTTTTAAACAATTCCAATATAACATTTTCTACACTTAAGTAAGTAGAAGAAAATAATATAAAAGACAAGTATAACGTAACGTGCAGGTAATACACTATAACATGGTATATTTTTAACAGCAATAAAAAATGAATTTAAATAATAAATTAGAAACTATTGAAAAGGTCTGAGGAATAAGACTTACAAAATATAAATATTTATTTATCAAAAGATGACATTGTATTAATTTCGAAATAATCGGATCTGAAGAATCCGATTATTTCATCAAACTGCCGGTTTGTTGGTCTTGTAATGTAATATATACTATAAACTCTTTATTTCTGATTGTTAGGCCGATTAACATTATTTCACTGTTACATATTTAATAATTTTGTGCATTTTTTTGTTAATGCGGGTGCAGGCAGACTTGCAACAAGACTCAAAGAGTTAGCGACCTATTTTGATGCATGACTGTGCGTGGGTATAGATAAAAAATATTAAATTCTGTGAATCAATTTGTCAATTAATTCAATATTGTCTGTAAATTCTATGATATTCACACTATTAGTAATTTATTGCTTTGATGGTTTCGTCATTTACTTAATTTTATTTTTATTTTTAATTTTTATTTAATTATCGATTTACAAATAAACCAGTATTAAACAAATAAACTTTATGAATAGTAATAAAATGTCTTTATGTTGTAAGTTAAATTTATAATTTTCGCATTATAGGCTTCAACTGAGTTTTTAATTTTTCAGTTCAATTCCATTTGAATTGTGTTGATAATATATTTTTTTTTTTTTTATTACGCTTAGATTACATTATAGAATTTATTACTGTCAACATAATTTCACGTTTATTAATTTTTAACCGACTTCAAAAAAAAAGAAGAAAAACATTCTCAATTGACAATCTGTATGTCGTTAAACGTTCTTTCATATTCCAGTCTTACTTATTACTGAATAGATTGATTCGATGATTCTTTTTTATTTTTTAGAGAAGATTTCTTAGGTAATTTAGTGTAATTTATGATTTATTGTAACAAAATAATTTAAGTAAAAAGACTTTTAAATAAAAAAACATCATCTACTGCAGGCTATATAAAGTCATATATATATATATATATATATATATATATTATTTTTTTATTTTTTTATTTTTGTGCAGTTAATTAATAATTTTTCTTTTAGTACAAAGTAAAAATTTTTCCTTTTAATTTTTTACATTTTTCTATTAAATCTAATTTCAAACAAAAATGAAATTTAGGAATAGCTCAGGACGTAAACAATTTTTTTTTACAGTAAATTCTTTTATGGTGGTTAATATTATTGGGAATGCGTTGTTAAGCCATCTATGTGTTCGTTAATTTTCAATTGTATAATTAATTTTACTTTTTAAGGAACAATAACAAGGTTAGTAGATTTTTCTTACAACGACTTTATGAATATTTAAGAAGTTAAAAGAAACATAATGGTAGAAGTTTGAGAAAGAAAAGAATAAGAGTTAATGAAAACGTGGTGTATCTTTGGTTAAGGCTATTGACACTTTTTTATTTTTACGGCAAGTTGTGAAAGAGTGGGGAAAGTGGATAGAGGAAAGGAAAAAAAACAGCTAAGCAATATGCCAACTGCGGTATAATATGCGGGTTTACTTAAATAGAACACCAATTTTCTAAACTAAGGAAACTGTTGTAGAAAAGAAAGTATTAAACAAACAAACTTACGTCCTGGTATTTACTTACTTTATTGCTAAATAAAGAATAAAATAAAATTTTCATTAAAGTTAAAGAAATTGAAATCTGTTTAATATGCAAACAATTACTGTACACTTCCTTTTAGTTAATAATATACTCTTTTAATGTCAGGATGAATTAATAATAAATGTACTTTTGATAACAGTAGAATAATAATATTAATAATTAAACACTGCTTATTTATTGAAAAATGATTTGCTATTCATTAACCTATTCAAACTTAATTAAAATCAAAAAATATAAAGCAGTACATTTCTATTATCAATATTTGTTATTAATTTATAATTTTGTTTAAAACAAGTAGATGTTAAATATATGAAATAGATAATAGATATACAATAATAGATAATAAACAATGTTTAAGCATTCCATATAATAAGCAAAAAATAAAAAAATTCGTTACAAAGCTCTTTATCGGCCCGATTTCATTTATGTGTAATACATATCACATTTACAGAAATAATAGAATTCTTATGATTATTCGTTGTTTAATAAATGAAATCCGGCGTGTAAGAGTTTATTGTAATATAGTTTATTATAACTTCAAGTACATTATCAAGTTTTTTTCGTAAATTCAAAGGCGCCGTTAAGTACTGCTACCTAGCGGCGCGATTCGTAAACCCACCCTTTTGAGGAAAAAGTGACATATTCGAGTCATCATCGGTTCATCAAATGATAGAAAAAAACGTTGTCTAACAAAATTCGAGGTATTTTTTGAAAGTATTCTTTATTACTGGTCTAACTGAATTGAAATATAATGTTTTCATGTTTATTTTTTTATTTTTTTCCAGTTTACATTTTACTTTTAGGTTAGGTCATGTTTAGAACTGTAAACATAGTTCGTTGACTTCGCCGTGCCGTCCAGTTCTGCAGACTCTTACCGGCGAACTTCTAACGAACTTCTTGATGTGGAATTTGTACCTTTTCTTTTAACTCTAAGTAATTTTAATTTTACGTCAATTTTTATGTTGTAGGACTTTCTCTTAGTAATTTATAATTAGGCAAATATTTTCTTTTTTTAAAGCTAATTTCATTTAGGGTGCTATGTAAAATTATAATAGATCATAAAAAATTATATCTAACATAAGAATCAGGAATTCATTTTAAATAATTTAAAGTAATTAATCATGTTAAAAGTAAAAATTCAGTTAATGTTTCAAAGATTATTTACGATATACATTTGTAACTGTACATACAAATTATATATATATATATATATATATATATATATATATATGAATTGAATCTACAGAGTTTTGGGTGTTTCATTAAAGGATCATTTCAGTATCGGAGCGATAAGTTTGCAATTTGAAGTCATATTGAAAGTAGTGAAAGCATGATTGTAAAAAATAGGCAGCATTGGATGAAAATGTAGACAGGACGGAAGGAAAAAGGATTCTAAGGATTATCTGCAATTGTAGAGCGGCTGGTATGACAAAAATAGGATAGGCCGGAAAGAGGCGGGCGAGAGTTGTTAGACTTTTAGGAATGAGTGTTTGAGTCTATGACAATGGAACAGGCTGTATGACCTACCCGTAACGTTCATGATTATAATGGTGATGATAATGATATATCTAATAAACAAAAAAAGTTTTAGAATTTAGTATACTTCACTGAACTTTTAATTTTAAAAAGATGTATTGTTGTTATTTTAGGCTGTTCAATTTAATTAATCAAAATTTTATTTGTAAATTTCTTATAACCTAAATTATTATTTAATATTTTATTGTTGTCACTATAAAGGGACGATTAAATTGTTACTAAGCTATATATTCAAAATGGAAAGTATGCCAAATAATTACCGTTTTGAAACTAAATAAGCCTGTCAACGAAGTGTGCTCATACTGACCTATAAGTTTACTACCCATTCTGTCCAAGGTCTTTGAGAAGTTCTTCCTTTGCAGGCTTTGGCCAATTCAGATAAACAATGACATTATTCCAGATGATCAATTCGGTTTTAGGTGCGGCCGTTGAACCATTGAACAAATTCATAGAATTTTTAATATTATCTAAGTATATTTGGAAAGAAAGGAGTTTTGTTCGGCGGCTTTCCTAGATGAGCAGCAAGCCTTTCACGTGGTCTGGCTACCTGTCTTCTTTAGAAGTTAAAGTCTAACTTCAGCCTACCTCAACCGTTTTATTTAGTTTTAGAAACTACCTGGAAGAAAGCTTTTCACCGGTTAGATATAAGCAGGAGTTACCTAACTTTATGGGCACTCATTCAGTAGTCCCACAAGGCTCAGTATTCGGCCCGATCTTCTATCTAACTTACGTTGCAGATCTTCCCAATCCGGACTTCGTGAAAATTGCATCGTTTTGTAGATGACATGGCTAACTTTGTGGTTGACGGTGATGTAACTTTGCCCTCAAGTAAACTACACTGTTCATTATATCTTGTTAACGAATAGCTATGTAAATGGAAGATAAAGATAAATCTGACTAAGTCACATCATGTAACTTTAAGATGAGGAGAGGTGACTGTCCGTACGTCCAACTGGATAATACTTAAATCCCAAATACGAACACACTACGGTATCTGGGATTGCAACAGGATAGTCCTTAAACGTGAAGAGATCACTTAAAAGAAAAGAGAAAGAATTATACACTAAGTTTAAGCGAGTGTACTGGTTGCTTGGCAGGATATCTTCTTTGGATGTCTGGTGTCTGGTGTCTGGTGATGTCTGCTTGGCAGGATGTCTGGTGGAAGCACAGGAGGAAACAGTACATTTTCAAATGCACGGTGGAGTTCCGCAGTACGTGTCTAAACCAAATGAACACGAAAACCATCTAGTGGTGAATCTGTTGAACAACATTAGGGATATTAGAGGTCTAAAGAAAAGATACGTGTAGGACCTGGGTTATGCTTCGCACTGACGGATTTTACATTTCAAGACTAAAATCTTGAAGGATTTTTAAAAGAATAAATTATCTTTCTAAATTACGTTACTGACGACCTAGTTTGTTATATTGGATTTACATTCTCATATTTTTATTTTAGTTTTATGTATCTGCTATGAGGGAGAACTCAGCTGCAGACTGGAATTAATTGACGATTATTGATATTCTGAAAGCTATTCTGGTGTGATCAATCGCTCTCGACTGATATTATTAAATTTTTAATTGTTCTGTCGATTGTTTGTGTTGAGTTTATTTCTTTATATTACTTATTTGTTGAACACCTTTAATAATTTGTTTTCTTTTTTAATTTTTTTTATTTATTAAATTGTTATGATTATTTTTATGTGTTTTGTTAATACGCTTGTGAAAAACATACAACCGTTACACTTGTTATGAAGAGAAGCAATGTAAATTATTGGTATCGGTATTTCACGAGGAGTATCTCTGGGTACTACTCACTCGTGTCATTATAGCATTTACTTATGGTTTCGATTGTAAATAAATATGAAACCGATCGTAAATAAAGGAGATAAAGCAAAATAAAAGTAAATAATTGTAAGTATAGCTGAATAAACATATATTAATCAAAATATTAATTATTTTTATATAAGCAAAGGAGGTTATATCAATTTGCTCTCTACATAAACAATAAAGGTTCAACTTACCAACAGTAGTGAATGTTAAATATTCATGCTCTTTCGGATTTTATTCGTCCATCGAATAGTCGATTAATTAAAAAAATTTAAGTTGTGCATTTAAATAGAAGAATAGAAATTAAAATGAAATAAAATAAATGATTAAAATTTGTATATTCATAACAGTTGATTGTCATTATAAAAAGTAGATAAAGTCATACGTTAAATAGAAACGTCTTGTCCGTAAGAGATTCTCAACTATTTTCTAATTTGCTCTCTATCACTAATTTTATTTCATGATTTCTCATAATTGTGTTAAATATAAATTTTGTGATTTACAAAAGATGTTTTAATTTTCATACTCTGAGAGTTATGTGACCTGTCCTTCTTGTGAAACAGTTATTTCACTCATTGAAGAAGCCAAAAAGAAAAACCTCATTCCTAACTTTCCTAGGAAATTTGAAGACTATTCTGTTTTTACATTTTTGAATCTAGTACCTAGTCCCGTAAACTGATACGTTACGTTCCTTATTTCTCAGTCAGAAATCACAAATTTACATAGTCCAATAATTTCATTAGTTTTTTTTAATGATATTTTACACGAAATGATTTACAGACAATATTATAAAAACAAGAACAAACTAATATTGACGCTGAAATAGAATATTCCGTTATTTTTTTGCATTTTTTTCTAATTCATGTATATATTTTTGTTGTATATTTAAACTCACAATTTACATTCGGCTTAATTATAACTGATACGTTTTATCGTATTCAGTGAAATCTGGAAGTAACAAATAAAACTGGTTTTTTTACATCACAAAATATTTCATTATCACTGCTGAATAAAATTCTACTCTGGGTAATTGCTAAGTATATTTTAGCATGTATTGTTTTAATATATTTATTTAGTTATTCAGCACATCATTTAACAAACTTGTATCAATCATTTTAATAGCATTTCTTTAAAAAAAACCTTAAATTCTTGAGAAATACGTATTTACGGTTAACACCTATACTTTGTTAGGGAGGATTGGTGAATAACTTAAAAATAATGGTTTGGAACGAAATCGATATAAACGACCGGAGATAACAGTGGTGTGAAGTAATAAAAAAAGACATAAAATAAATACTATGCTTGTGAAGTTGGCCACAACAACCGAGTTACGTGTAAGCAGTTATGCCAACACTAAAGTGATTTAAAGAGTAGGAGAAGTGATGTAGGGAATGGTCATAACCACCCCTAGGTTGGCTAAACTGTCACTTCTTCTAACATCAATCATTCAAAATATTTCATATCTAGCCGAATCAAAAAAAGGAAAACTGATGGATCACCTTTGAGGAAAGGCAATTTTTTTTGGTGAATTGTTGATTTTTAAGTTATTCTAGTCTTTGTATACTTTAAAAACGGTGATTTTTGCTATTAAAGAGAAAGGAGTGTTTGTTGCCTTAAAAAATAAAAATCGGAGCGTAAGAGTGAAATAATGTAACCTAATCTCTGATAGTATTGTTTTTGGATAAGTCTCATTACTCATCATCTGCATAGCAGTCATTACCTGAGCGTGTACCAATACAGAAAAGTGCTTCTTATATACGTATATTTACATACTAAAATGAAAACAACATACTAAATGAAGAAAACTGGATTACGTCAAATGTTTGCCATTTTTTCTTTCACTTTTAAGTAAGTAATGTTAGGTCATTTGTTATGAATCAATAAATACACGAAATCCAAATTTAGATGAGATTTGTATTTCTTCGACAATCATCCGGGATCTTTGTAATGAAACCAGAACATACCATATTTATTCAAGTACCCCGTGACACCGAATAAGGCCCGTCCTCGATTTTCCGGACCGAAAATCTAAAAAAAAAAATCGAATATTTACCGTTATTATAAAATGCAACAGATATGATAAAAAAATACGTAAATATGAAAATATTCAGAAAGTAAAGCATTTAATTCGTTCATTTAAATTACAATATTAATAATATATTAATAATTAATTTTCGTAAGTACTAGTTTAGTTCAGAAACATTAGGCCAGTAAAACGAAAAGAAAGTATCATGTTGAAAAGGATCATTTCAATACATTTTTAATATGGGATTTTTTTTTTTAATTAAACACTGTCACTATCAATGTCTGTAGAAGAGTTACCGGTAGTCTCCACGTTGCTCTGCCAAACGTGATCGTCTTCAGTACCATCAACTTCATTAGATATTTTAAAACTTTTCCTTACTAATTCCGTGGAAATACCTTCCCAAGCATCTTTTATCCAAACACAAATCCGGTTAAAATCTGGGGGTTTGATTCTTCCTGTAGGCGTGAGAAAGAAATTTTCATCAGCCAACTATTTACTGTACAGTTGTTTTAATAGAGATTTGAACGGTTTATTAATGCAGACATCTAGTGGTTGCAATAGAGATGTCAATTCGCCTGGTTTTATTACTTGGTCTGTCACACTCTTTTTAAAATGTCTTTCACTTTGTCAGTAGTATGCCTCCGATAACTATCCATTACTAACATACCGGTATTTTTTTATTAAGTAAATCTCCTGATCGCTTTTGCCATACACACCTGATCCGATCTAATAGTAAGGCTTTTAAGCCTTACTAACGGTAAAAGGTTGGATGGACCAACCTTTTAAGGTTGGTCCATCCAACCTGATTCCTGTGCTATGATAATAACCCCATTTACCTGTATGGTAGGAAGAGTTTTTCTTTTAAAAACAATGTACGGAGGTAATTTTGAACCATCAGAAGTAATGCAAAGCATAACATTACACCTGTGTTTTTCATTACCACCAGTGCGAATCGAAACACTTTTTTAACCGTTTTTGTTTACGGTTTTGTCAAATGGCATTTCAAAATATACGGGGGTTTGATCAGCATTTCCTATTTGAGAAGGCAAATATCCTTTATTTTTTCTAAGATTTATTATGTATTTGTGAAAATTTAATATACTTTTTCATAAGCGTCTGGAAGTCGTTGTGAAATGGTCGTCTTTCGTTTTATTGACAAAACATTTCGTGCGAAAAATCGTGTTATCCATCCACGGCTTGCTTTAAAATCAAATTTATTCAGTGATTTAGAGATTTCACGAGCATATGATTGTCATATTTCTGTCGTGACAGCATAACAGCATTTCCTTATTTCCATAACAAAGTCATAAAATTTTGTTCTATGTCTGTATTTTGGTTTTAAGCCATGCAAAGCCCTTTTATTACCAGCGCCTTTCACCAGAAGTTGTTTCTTCTTACACCAGTCTCGAATGTAGCTTTCACGTCAAATTTTCTTCCTGCCGCTCGATTTGCAATTTTTTCAGCCCCTTCTATAATGCGCAGTTTTTCATTTACTGTAAAAGATCGTAGACGCTGTCCTTTTGTACTCATTTTAATACCGTAATTAAAATAAATCATAGTATTAAACTTTACAAGGTAAACTAAACAGATAAAATGCACGTAACCGTCCACATATACAAACAGTACAATGACTATGGCGAATAGACAAGACGACAATGGATAACTGATACTGTAACTGTAGTGTCATTAGAACCTGATGCAGCCTATATAGAATGAATCAGTTTTTTAAAAATACCGTAACTTCGTTCCTATCTATAATACGAACACGATGCTAATAATTAAGGATGTATTCTTTATAAGCGGCATCAGGTATTGATAAACGAAAGCCTAATGTAACTATATTTACGTGATTGAATTTAGGTACTTCTAACAAAACGTTTACTTTACATAAATTATCCTGGCTAAAGGCTATGTTTCAAGTAAGCCCCGCACCCTTATTTTCTCTCTCCAATTCCAAGAAAAAAGTGCGGGGGTATTCGAATAAATACGGTACTAGATTTAAGGAATAACATTTCTATATTATTAAATTGGTCATTCATTTCCTTGTCGTATAATACTTCAGCGGGCCAGAAAGAGTACAGTTAGTTTTGTTTTTCTATATACCTATCGATTCCTGTCTAATTTCGTTTTCATACGATAGTAAAAAACATGAATACTTTATAGAATTTATGGTGAAAGTTGACTACAAATATTAGCCTCAAAAGTTACGAATGAATGTAAAATTTCACGTGTTGTAATATTTGACAAACTTTTTTGTTTGGGCAGAGATCCACTATGGCGGAGGACAGTTTTAGCAGTTAATTTGTTTGTAATTTGGTTTATTGTTTGTGTTTTATGTTATTCTTCTAAAATATTTAATTTTTTGTTTCATAAAATTGAAAATCTTGTTTTGTTTAATCCGTAATTTAGATATACCACATTTTCATATGTGTCGTTTTTTGATAACCTGAACAATCTTACGTCTGTGTTTAGTTTTTATTAAACATTTTTGTGTTTCAAGTTTTGATTAATATATTTTTTTTTGTTTCCTCTTTAACAACCTTATTTTACACCAAACATAAAATATATGTTTTCGAACTCAATCTTTTGCCTTTTAACCCAGATTTCTCGAAAACTACTAAAAATACAGTTTGGGACCTATTTTATTTTTCATAAAACCACTAAATTTACCCCTTAATTTGGATCCTAAAAATTCTAGTCTAGTATAATTTTACCAAAAGCCACAAAACAGGGCAAAATCTTTCAGCATTCGACACTCGCTAACGAAGTGTTTCAAAACTATTTTTATACAAACTTTCTTTTTTATTTTCACCAGTAAGACATAAGAAAATTTATTACATTCTTTGGTAATCATTATGTACAACATAAACGAGATTCGTTTTTTAATCTGTAGTAAAAAATAAGAAAAACTCTAAGTAGTATGTTTCGAATCCAAAGAGATAAAGTATATTTTTTCTAACGGAAACATATTTATAATCTTAACTGATGCACGATAAAAAAAATTAGTTAACTATCTTATTTATTTAAGAAAGATTTACGAATTTTTAAGGACAAATCTTGTGAAATTTGGTGACAAATCTTGTGATACTGAATTATTTAAGAAACATAAAAACTTCCTTTAATAGTACGTTGGCGATAGAAAACAAAAAAAGATCCCTTGACAAATGTAATTCCAGAACAAAAAACATTTTGACGATGATAATATATTTTCTAATATTTGCCTACATAATTTCGGACTGTTTGAATTAGTTCTTACACAAGGTTGATGTAATCATGCACCGAATGTAATTCTTCACAAGAATCTGTACTCCAGATTAAATAAAGTAAGTCGCAAAAAGATACTACGATCAAATAGTAAATTATTCTTTGTCAATTAAAATAAAACTAACTGACTTAATATAAAACTTTCCAGATACATACACCTTACTGTAATAATTTAATAGTATCTTGTTATATTTAAATTGTAAATTATATTTTAACAAACGTCAATTTACCACAGATTAAGGCTCTTAAATTTTAAGTAATTCGTTTAGTATGATTAAAGAACATTATTATTTGTAATCAAATAATAATCATGCCTTTGAGTGCTTTGTTTATAAAACATAAATAAAATATTTACAATTTATACATATATATGATCCAAAACAATGAACTATTGTTTTAAATATTTTTAAAATAGAACTTTTAAAGTTCACTTTTTTCTTACTGTGAGATCATATTTAGTTAATTAGTTTGGTAATATTTACGAATATTCTATCCTATGACTAATTAACCAAACATCGACAGCTGCGATATTTAAGCTTAGGACCTACGTCTTGCAACTATTGATATTTTTTATATTAGAGTTTATGATAGTTCTGTTTTCATCAAACGGATTTTCGGACTAATCACTTAGCGTGTTAGCAATGTATAAGATAAACACATTGATACTATTCAGATATTATTTATTATCTTTTTGATACTATTCAGTTACTATTGGATGGCTAGATTACGACTCGTACAAGATTACTTAGTGCATTTTTAACGCGGTTAGGCGGAGGTAGATTTCACCGGTGCTAAGTAGGTGATAAAACAAATTTCCAAGTAAAATTTACTTAATACAATGGTTGCATGTGATAAAGTTTCACATGTTTATCATAGGACAAGCCCCATCTTCTTACAATTCCAGAAAAAAAATTGGTCATCCCTTGCCGTAAGGGTTGGTCATATAAAAATTTTTTCAGAGAAAAGTTTTTTGTAATGTTTAGAGGACTAACGACCACTTTAAACCGATTCGATATTGTGCCTACTAAGAAGGGTATGATATTTTTTTTTTATCTTGGAAACCCCACTTTTCCCACCCTCTGGGCCAAAGGTTGGTGGTATCAAAATAAAATACTTAGATAAGTTTTTGGACCTTATCCAATGAATAGTAGAAACTTTAAACGAAATCTATATTTTACTTAATAGGAAAGTTATAGCGATATTTTGTTTACGTTACAGTTTTTGTATAAATTTGAAAGTGATTGGTGAAAAATTACGGCAGTTATCGTGTCCACAAGAAAGTGCAATATATATACATATAGACAGTGTAACAAGGCCGGAATGGCGGGCTTGAGTAACGTATTCCTACCAATTATTTGAAAGTAATAATTAATATAATAATTGGAGAAATCCAGAAAGGGAAAAAAGGAGAACCCTTTTTGTAAAGAATAGGTCCGTTTTACAATCGTCTTTTGTTAGACTGCCTGCTAACACACAATAAACACCTGTTGTACGGTGAGAAGCAACCAGGTTTTGAATTTATGGGAACAAAAGCCTCGGTCAACTGTTCTTACGCTTCGACTTGAGTCTAGTCCGACAGATAAAGAGGCTGACAGTATAAGTATCCAAATAAGACCAGCTAAAAGGGTTTTGTTAGAACTAGTCTGCGAGGCGTTATGACGTCAGTCCCGCAAGTTCTGTTCTGGGAGATGTTACTACATCAGTCCAGCGAGGAGATGCTGCGAATTGTATAGGTTCGGCAGAGTTCTGCTAACCAGTCCAATAAGACGTTACCACATCGGTTGAGCGAGCAGAGTCACAGGTGTGAGTCTGCGAGATGAGAGTGCGAGACGTCAATCCATCGAGGCGAGTCCTAAATCCAGTTCGATACGAGTAAGATAACGTCACGAGTAATTCCAGTAAACCAGAAATACTATCGGTGAGTTGCAGTAAAACTATTAACTCTATAAGTGAAAGAAATAATGGAATAGTTTTCATTGATAAATAGTTAGGGTAGATAGCAAAGGTATTTGCAAGTGAACACTATACGATTATTTGTTAATACAAGACTACTGGTTAAAAATGGTTAAATCTAGTGGTTTATTTTGTTAATAGGTCTAGTTTTCTATTTGCCTGTCTGGAATAAATTCCGAACGATTATTTATTTTGAACTCTGTCTTGTATGTAATCTGTATTTATTATTTACTAATGACATGTATCACTATTTGATGTGTCATATTCTGTTGTTATTCTTACGCCCTGTTTTTTATTTCATACTTACTGTTTTGATTTTGTATTATATACATAATCATGTACTTTGTTATGTATTTTATGTTTGATTTGTTGTTATTAACATGTAATATTATTAATATTAATATTTGTGTTCATGAATAGTTTTATTATTGTCACTTATTATTATTATCATTATTGTATTTATCACTATTGTTATTAATATTAATTTGTCTGGTTGTAATTATGAGCATTTTAAACCCATAAAATATAAACTTTTGAACTGATGGGGGTGTTGGGGTCTGGAGATGTGAAACGTGATGATATGTCGAAATTTTCTGATAATCGAATTATGGTACCCATTATAATAGGTAGATTTCATAAGAAATCTACCTAAAAATGATCTAAGTAAATAGTGACCAAATATCGAGGTTATATGGATGTGTTATAAATTGTACAATGCTTTGTGTGATGTGTACAGAATCGAAGCTCAGAGCTCTTTGCGGCCTGTAACATAGAAATTATTAAGACAAATTAGAATATTTTTTTCCCCTTTTTACTTCTTTCTACGAAGTAAAGCAAGTATTGTGATAACAAAAAAATTTCGGTTCTCAAATTTCAACAGAAATAGTCATTTTGACCATCCCTGAATCCATTTTGACTAATTTTGCTAATTTCGGCGTGACGTCTGCACGTATGTATCTCACATAACTCAAAAATTATTAGCCGTAGGATGTTGAAATTTTGGATTTAAGTCTATTGTAAATCTAGTTGTGCACATCCCATTTGACTGTAATCGACTGGATCAAAAGTGCCCAAAAAAGCCCAAAATAAAAAAAAATGAATTTTGAACTTTTTCTTAACTGCACTTATAAACCCTCATTGAGTGCTTTTCAACGATATATCATAAGCGGTGCTTATTTTCATTGGTTCCAGAGTTATAGCTAAATAAAATTTTAATTAATGAAATTTTTGGATATTACAAGGGGTAGATGTGAATCAGACTTCACGTCCTTTTTTTTTAATTTAAATATATTGATTTATTAATTATTAACCTCTGATTGTAAAAAAGTTTTACAATAAATAATAATTCAATAATAACAATAAAAATAAAAAAAAATATCAGAAATTATTGATATAAAATTTTATGTACTTTTCATTTAAAATATGTGTATGTGTAATTTAGTAGGCGTACACGGAAGTCATGTGGTATCTACATCAGATCTTTTTCAATTATAGGCAAGTATATTTTAAAACAATATTTCTTCTTTATTTTATAACATGAAATAGTCTTTATTGTGCTTCCTCTCCTTATGACTGACTCATAATACCTTGCAATTATCTTCTATTGTAGCATAACCCAACAAATTTCGTTTATTATAGTATGAGTGTTTATTAAATATAGACTTAAATGTTTAGCATTTGTACATTTTCTACATTACTGTAAATTACTGTTTTAAGAGTTGTAACTACATGTATAAATTAAGAACTAAACATGTATTTAAAAAAAAATTGTTTAACTTTCATCATTCGTAAAACGAACCTTTTCATTAAGATTTTGTGAGTATTTTATGGTGCATTTGAAAGAAATACTTTTCGTTTTGATTTAAACAAAACAAAAACTAAACAAGAATTCTGAATATCTCATTATGTAAATGCACTGTGTTTCTTATATCGCAGCACACATGGTAGAAAAAACGCTAGTACTTGTAAGCCAATGCATTGCACTTGATATTTCCTTAGATGTGGAACAATTGTATCCCATCAATAATATATTATTGTATACTAGGTTATCTTCGTACGGAAAGAAAAGAATAAATAGAATACTGCTCTTTTTCATTTTACTTCTTATTGTTTAGTAACGCGTATAAATTTTGTATATATTTGTCTTCTTCTTGGAGTTAGATAAGAAATCTTTCTGTTATTCGTGTTTTCATTCCACGAAACAATTTTTGTTTGTATACAAACGGCAAACGGCTATAAATTGTAAAAAATGGAATAACGCCCTTATACACAATTACTTTCTGTCATTTTGAATTATGGAGGACAAGGAAAATAGTTTGAAAATGTTTGAAAGAAGATTTAAGTCTTTTATTGACAAAAAAACGTATTTTCATATAATATTGAGTTACTAGCCTGGCAGAATTAAATAAGTTTTCTACACTTGAATTATTTATTGCCGTTAATATTTAAAGAATGATACGGAATAAAATATGTCACACTTTTGTACAATTTATATTTAAAATTAAAAGTATATTTTTTCCCATTTGTCATATAACATGGATGTTGCATGTTAGAAAACTTATTTCACAATCAACGGTACGTGAGGATGTGGTATGGTAATCAAAAAATACGTGCCGGCCTTCGTAGCGCGGGTGATAGCGTCTCAGCCTTTAATCCGGAAGTCCTGGTTTTGAATCCCGGTCCGGCATGGCATTTTCACACAGGCTTGAAATCATTCATCTTATCCTCTGAAGCAATACCTAACGGATTTTTTGAAAAATCTCATTTTTCAAAAAAATGAGATTTAAAAAAAATGAACAGAAACAGATATTAAGTACTTCATCGGTGTAATTTTGCATAAACAGGAAGAAATATAAGTAAACTGTTTGAAAATATGTTTTTTTTATTGAATTGAATGAACTATTTCCGGGAAGGAAATCCGTAAGTTGTGATATATAATGTTTTGTTATTGTATTATTTAAATTCTCTCGATTATAAGACAAAAATAACTAAATTATAATAGTTAAACGTTGTATAATATATTTATCCAACTTTAAAATAAAAGGTTACTTATTGCATTTAATTTTTTCCTATGCTAATAATCATTTACTAAACAGTTGGAAAAACTTTCTCAATCTCACACAGGGATTGTTTAAAGAAGTGAAGAAAGTAGTGTTTTGTTCATCGATCAGTTCGATTTGATGAAACACAGAGCTACTGCAATAATAACTCAACTGTATCATTGAAAATTTACTGCAAGTTAACTTTATTTTAACATTTTAAATTGATAACAGAATATTTTTCAGAGAAAATAAGAGATAATTTCGAACATATCTATATTTGTATGTGTGTGCGCGCGCGCGCGTGTATGTGCATTTACGTTGGTTTTAGGGGGAAAAATTGTGTAGTTTGTCATGAAAATTAATTTTATCTGTTTAAAATAAACAAAATTATAGACATTGACTTTTTTCTGTATGCACCAATATTATCAAGCAGATTTTATTGATTATTTGTACTATAAATATGGTTTTCATTATTTTTGATAAAAAATGTAAGTTTATTAACAAGAAAATCAGGATTTACAGATATTTATACGTTTTAGATAATTAATGTTTTTGCAAGTAACTTTTTTATTGTTAAGATCTTTTTTTCTTTAATCTTAGATTTAGAAAGATGAGTATTATCGGGCAAACAATGAGTAAGTATTATGAATGAAATACATGTTCAAAGAATGGAGAATCGAGTGCTTTCACTTCTCTTAGAACGTGTAGTGAGTTAGGAGATGAAATAATTCGGGGTTGGGCTGAGAATGTTTTCCACTCCTCATTTCTGGCGAAGGACACCGTTGGCATCGAAGAAGACACGGGTTTTGCTTGGATGATTGACTTGGCGGCAGGGCTAACCACCCTAATCTCGTACCGGTTTACCGAAAAGCGCCGTGAATCTGGGACCTAGTTCGTTCGGGTAAATTGACGGCGAGCGAAGTCCTTGTAGTTCAATCTGTGCTCGAGGCTTCTCCGGGGACGATGTTGGTTCACGGATTGACATTGGTCACACTGATTACTCCCTCATAATTGATTAGGCGGCAGGGGACCAGGAGGCGGCCTCTATTGTCTGTCAGCTGGTTTTCCGAGTAATAAAGCATGGTCACAGCAGGGCAGCGTTCTTCTCAGTACCTTCGGGAGGAGTCGGTCAACTATTGCGTCGCTCAGTCGACTACTTGGATCGATGGGTTGTGAAGTGTTATATTGTGCACCTGTTGGTGTCAACGCCAAAGGATGTCATCAGGAAACGACCGGTAGGCCCGCCGACAATGACAGTGCTAGTTAAAGTGGCCGGGAAAACCTTCGCCGATCTTCTCCGCCCAGTGAAAGTAGCTGTGTCACCAGGTGAAGTTGGGGTCCTCTCCGAACGTAAGGGGCAGGGAGAAGACATTCATATCCGAGTGCGGGTCGATAGTGGCTGCTGAAGGGCATTTCCACAAAGGTTGAGGGAATCAATACGGCCCTGACAGGGAGCGGTGGCAGAAGGTTTCACTTACTTGTAAATAATGTGAATGTTCTAACTATTCAGGATGAGTTTGAGAAGTAACTTCGCAAGGTTACGGCGGAGTCAGGGTCGATACACGTTCTGTCCATGCGACCGGATTATGGTGAGATGCAGGTGGTCATTGTGGCCGTGCCATCCATCCTGGCGGACAAATTACTGGCCGACGGACGTGTCCGTATTGGATGGGTGGCTTGCAGAGTCATAAGGTGCTCAGGTGACTACCTTTGTTTCCGCTGCTGGAAGCCAGGCCATAGAACCAATTTATGTACTGAGCCAGGTTGTGGTGGCCACTGCTCTACCTGTGGCGAGGCTGGTCACCTGCGGAAGGACTGCCGGCGGGGGCCTCGGTGTCCTTCTTGCTGGTTACATGGGCTTGCTCCCGGGGGGCGGGGATGTAATACATCACCTGTGCCATAAGATGCGGCGTCTGCTTAGCGCTTTTGGGGGCCGCCCAGTGCAGGAGGGATGGGAGGCTCCGGCATCCCACAGTCAATGATGGCAAGGGACTTCCTCGCAGCACCTTTGGGGAGGGATTGTAAGACCGTAGACCCAATGGGGGATCCCTTTGCGGGTTTCTCATTAGAGGCAGGGCGTAAAGACCGGAGTCCGGTGGGGAGCCCTCATTAGAGTCGTGATACGAAAATTAACACCGTGTCCCGGCTACCTGGGTGGGAATTTGTTTCTACCGAGGTAACTTGAGGCGATAGCACTTCCTGAGCTGAGTTTATGCTTGATGGCGAATCTGGGTCCGGGGATGCGGAAAAAATATAGATGTAAAAAAAAAAAAAAACATAAAAAAACAAAATCTATTACGTATAGTAACTGGCATAGATTTACTGGTATACAGTAAATTCATATTAATTTTCTCAATAATTTGTTAAAATAGTGCGTAAAATAATGTAAAATATTTGTTTATTTTAAACATTTAAGAAGAAATGTACAGAAATTTCGGTAATAAAATTAATCCCTATTCAAACAGACTTAATATTTTATAAAGACCAGTGCTTTTAAATAATACAACGTTAATCGTTTTCAACTTTAAAATTTGGTCTTGATCATTTTGCAGAGAGTAAATAATGTAAAATATTTATAAATAGACAGTGAGGAAAATATTAAAAAGGTTTTGTTTAAGAATATATCAATATTCTTAAACAAAACCTTTAGAGTATTTTGTTCTAATTTCAAGACGTAAGTTTTATCCAATTATAGTTGATGGTATGTATGTACATGCTTTTATAGAATTATTATATTTGTACATGTTAATACATCTAAACCTTTTATTTGATTTTTACGAAGATTACATATTTTCCTGAAAAGATAAAATTGTTCATTATAAGAAGTCGATGTATTTAGGAGCTATTTTTAGGCCTGAAAAGTAAAAATATTTACGGGATCAAATAATGAAGTATTATAATTATTGAATTTTAAATGGTGAGATTTTATTTCGGGCACAAATTATTCACTGTAGAATATTATGTGATTCTATTTATGTTGTTACAATTATTTAATATAAGAAGTTACTGTAAATTATGAAAGTAACAAACTTATAATAACATATTTTGAATCACACGAACAAAAAAAAAAGCTATATTTGCGTTATAATACAATACAAAAAAATATAAACTCTACTTAACGCTATATATAATCTAATATCTATATCAAAAATAATGTTCAGAAAAATATTTCATATATACCATTTTGTCTAGTACAACGCAGCTTTAAGAAAAAAACACCAAACTATAACACAACCAACACTCAGCAAAAGTAAACTAGCATTAGAACTTCTAACACCCCTTTAATCTAAATTTATATTTTTACGGATTTTTTTCATTCTCGTAATTATAGAAAACTCTCTATTCTCTTCTGAAGGTGCAATGTTGATTAGATTCATATAGTTCATTAATTTCGGAACAATAATACTTACGAATTAGTCTTATGTATTCATTTAATTTTGTGCCCATTGCCATAGAGTATAATATTATTCGACAGGTTATTTTATATTGCCCTCATTTGAGGCATGGTGACTAATCGAAAGCCCGGGTCCCGGCTACCTGGGGTGTGACCTTGAGTTCTGCCTAGGTAGTTTGAGGTGATGGCAACCCCCGGAGCTATATTTATGATTAATTGCGGGTTCGGCTCGGGAGAGCCAGGTAAACAAAGAGTAAAAAAATCAAAAGTAAAGATTATTTTTTACATTGCAGAATGCAGAAAATAAATTTTTTGTGACTATTCTTTTTTCGGATTTCTGAAAATGTTTCAAACTAAAAAAACGTGGACATGGAAAAGGTTTAGGGCTGAAGTTGATACAGTCATTAAAATCGAAGGAAACTACAAACAAGTAACTTATAACAGATAATATTACATTTGGTTTCTTTTATTTATTTATTATTATTATATATTTTTTTGATTAAAAATGAGGTGATATTTTAGATGGATTGTTAAATTATTCATTATTTTAACAATTTTTTTGTTTAGTTTGTCCTAGATTCATAGCAGTTCACTTTGAAATAGGAGTAATACGCTTTTTTGAAACAATTGTGCTATCAGTGGGGCTTCATGAACCTTAATCTTTGAAGTTTGATTATTTACTTATAATAAGAATAGATGTTTTAGTTCATAATCATGAATCATTGTGAAAAATTTCATTTTAATGAACTCATTGTATAAATAAAACAACAAAACCATAGATAGATTCTAAATATAGAAAAAACCTAAATTGACTACTACGATAATTCACAAGACCACCTGATCTAGCTGTTCTTTATCATTTAGTACCATGATTTATAATCAAAAAAGTTATGAAATATGTTTTTATTTCACTCTAGAATAAAATAAGATAGGAACCAAAAAAATAAAAACATAATCGAGCTATGTTATACCATACTCTTATGTTAATTGTTTCTATACTACATTCTAACTCAAATTCGCAATACACTCTAACTAAATCAAACGAGTTGAAAATTATTTCACACCAACAGGTATCTTATTCGCTTTTTATGGTTCATTTCTTTTTCCAATTTTTAGCCGCGGTCTTGTTAACAATTTTTTCCGTAATAAAACCCACTTATTTTGTCTATACTATGACTACATATTTTTATATAATCACATAAATACTGTTACCGAGGTTTGTACATAAATTTAACATTTTTTCGCCCACTATGTACCGAAAATAATAACTAACATTAATGGATTTCTGTTTATTATTATTATTTTAATAATAAATATTTATTTCTGCACAATAATAAATATTATTTTGCATAATCAATATAATGCAGAAATTCAGCGAGATATGAAATAAACAGAAATTTTGTTTTTAATGTACTTGAGAGTTTGTACGCTGAGTTTTTATAAAAAGAAAACAAAACATAATCAAAAAAATTTAAAACATTTACTACAAGCCAAATATCTTCTGTTTACTTGTAGTTGAATGTTTTCGTTCCTAAAAAAATGAAATTTCTTTACTTATAAAATCGATAATATTCTATTTTTGAAGAGGTAAATTTTTATTACATTTATCATCTGAATTGTTTTTATATTTCATTTTTTTTACTTTTAAATATATTATTTTATTCATGGGATAAAATACAAATTGTTATAATGTTTAATCCGAAAAAAAAAATGTTTTATTAAAAAAATAATTTTCGTTCAGTAAAATTCCTGAGTTGCAGTAAAAGCATCATTACTGTATTTCTTGCAATAACAAAAAAAGTGCTAAATATAATTTAAAACATCTACTTTATATAATGTATAAGATTTGTGTTTGTATGAGCAACTTTATTTTCTTGTAAATTTTGCATGTAAACGTAAGATTTTGAAAACAACTGTCTCAAGACTTTACGTGATTATTACACGAATTGTGTGTTAACAGTCTTTTTTCTCAGTTAATTGTACCTCTTCACTCGTTTTCAGTTAACTACTTACTTAAAAAGAATGTATTTAAAATATCTTATTTTCACCAACTTGATGTAGTAATTTTGATTTTCATCTATATTACATTATCAGCACGTGAAACCAAACTAATATTTTGATTTTTTAATAATAATTCTCGTTTAACTTCTATTTTGAAAATTGCTACAGCAAGAAAGCGGTTAATCCATAGTGTTATATTTAATTTTTATAATTATTTATATTTAATTTTTATATTACGAAAAGGGAACGAACAGTAAATAATAATTATTCGAATATTTTATTGTTTTTTGTTTTTTATTTTTCAACTTTTATAAGCCATAAATAAAGTTCTATTTATATTAAGGCATTATTGCTTCCAATGTTTTTTAATTTACCCAATGAAGATAATACTCATTTTCAGAAAAATAATCGCTGTTCTGAATGAGTCGGTGTAGTCTCTTTCTATTATTACCCATATAATGAAGTGATTTATATGCTTCAAACTCACAGGAATGGTGATAACGAAACTCAGTTTAGTTCTTTAGCGTGTCGAAAGAGTAATTGACTGGATTGTTGCACAGCTGTGTAGTCTGAGCAAAGAAAGGAATTTAATTATTTATAAACAAAAGAACTAAGTAATCTGCGTTCGGCTTTGAAGTAGTTAGTTTTCTAACAGTTGAGTATATATTACTTTATTTCTAAATATAAATGTTTTCCCAGCTAATTCGATTTTTTTTTTATTTATCAGGCAGCCGATTACATTACTAGAGTTATTAGCAGTTCTGATCGCGTAAATGATAATAGAAGCATAAGAAAATACAGCAATGATTGCTCGGTGGCTTTTATAACCATATATATATATATATATGGTTAAATTGCTATCGCTCGATAGCAATATAGCAACGATGGTTTTTATTAAATGAAGGAATGACTTCTTTGTCTTAATGATTACCTCCATTCGTAGATAATAATTGCTTATACAAAAATGAGTCTTTAACTTATTTACTTACAACTTAAGAAGTTGTAAGTAAATTGTGTACGACTACAATGGTCTTCACGATATTCAAGCACCTTAATCAAAATACCATCTACCTTTTTATCTATTGTTATCATTACTAATATAAAATCCTATACCACAATCAACAAAAATTAAATTGTTGAAATATAGAGTATTACTAGAATTTTTTCTGTACCCGGGATGCCAGTATCTTTTAGCAATCATGAATGTTTTTCAAGTACTAACAGATTCTTAGAAATATGAGTATTTCTAAGAAAAAAAAACAAATATGAATGATAAAAAGTGTTAATTTTTTTTAATCATTTTTTTTAATACTGGAATTATTTAATCTTTTCCCATTACAACGATCGGCGGTTGATTAGCGCTCCGCGAAAATATGGTGGTATCTGATTGCCTCCCTTCATAGTCTTATGCTACCGTCTTGTGAAAATTATTTCAAAAAATTACAGTATAAATTAACAGATTTTGACCAAAAAAAAGCCGTTACGATTGAATATTTTTTATGCCTGTAACAACAAAATAATTGAAACAGTACAAAAATTACGATAATTTAATTGCAGAATTTTTTTTGTGCATTTCTACCGCGTTTTTTATTAGCGAAAATTTTGTTTTTTTGCTTTTTGTTTATAAAACATAGTTTGCTGAATTTAAAAATAATAATTTCAAGTAAATCGGTTGTAAATTGGGCAAAATATGATGAAAAATCCGTGTCATAAATCATAGATTACTAACATATATTAGTATAAATGAAAGAGATTCAGAAAACTACGTTTTATAAAAATTCTCACCACTCAAAAGGCTATCCGGAACGACTAAAAAATAATTTTACTGTATAGTGTTATTCAATACGAATCGTTATGTGTTACATGTTTACCGATATCATTTGTCTGAAAAGATATTTATAGACCTCAAGTAAAAGTGACGTATTATGACAATAAGTATCTTTTTTTGTGTATGCCGTATATCATAATTTATTTTGTCTTTCTATACATCGATATGTTGCTAGTAAGATAAGCTATTTTTCTAAATAATAAATAAATTCGTAACCCTCATAGCAATTATAATACATAAGTCACACACACACAAGCATATTTCTGAGAAAAAAATGGTCATATTCTTTCTAGTCTAAATAAAACATTTTACATCGTATAAACATCGTTCAAATTGTATAATAAAACTGATTTCTTTGTGAATACAAAACAAAATAACCGACTTAGATGCCATATAAAATGATTTTGTAACAGCGTTTTAAAACTGACGCCGTACATAGCCAGTTTAGTGGCTACATGATCTGAAAAGGTTAATTAGAAGACGAAATTATGTCGCAGTCACTAATTGTGGAGATTAATACGTTTTCTATTAAGTTTCAGCTGTCTGTTCAAAAAATATGTTTGTGTGAAATTTCAAACTCAGGAATATATTCCTTCCTATTAGAACGATTTCAGCGTGGGAAAGCAAATCTACGTTGCACGACAACCGCTTGGATTTGTTTTCCCAAGGACAGATATAACATAAATTATTAGTCATAACATATTTTTAATGTACGTCAATTTGTTTAATTACAAATAAAAAAGTTAAAAAGTTAATATACGCTTCAATTATGTATTAATCCTGGAAAACGTTTGTTTTAAGCAATAAATAATTGGGTACATTGCGTGAAAAGTTAATTAGGTGTGTTTTTTGGGTGTAATTTCAATAAAATAATACTTTAAGGTTTTTAAAGTAAATATGCGTTTATAAAAATTCATGATTCCATTTATGCTTAATGGTTTTCAAAGTAATATGAGTGACCTTTTATTTTATTCGGTATATGAGATGAATTAAATTTTAAGAACAATATTTTTATGCACATTATTACACTAATTATTTTCAAATATACCGAATAATTTTGGAGTGTAATTAGGGTCAATTAGTTTAATCTTCAAAAGCTTAATCTACTAAATACTAAACTAAATAGATAATATTTTTGTAAAGTTTTACACTCAATGAAATTTGTTAAATGAACTGTTGTTTATTCTCCAAATATATGATTTTGTTTCCATTAATGGCAGTTTATAGTTTCTGATATAAATAAGTATTATACGCACTTATAATGGAGAAATGAGCCGAAAATTTATATCTTGACACTTTTTTTTTCTGGCTATAATAATCTAGCTTATGGATTTATTTTAAAAGAACCAAAGGGAGATCAGGAATATGTTTAATTAAACAATTTTAATGTATAAAGTTTCATTAATTTTTATTGCAGATGTTTTCAATTATACTTGAACTCATACAGGTATGATTTTTAGTTATTTTTTAATTAATAACTAATCAAATTTTACCTGAAATACTGCAGATAAAAAATTATACTAATTAATGAAACTGTAAAGAAAAATTTTCGACTAAACAATCATAAGGAAACAAAACTAAAACATTTTAAAAAACACGTCTTTTACTATAAACCAAAAAGTTACATTCAGTGGAAATTTGTTAAAAGTCATTCTCTTGTTTAAAAAAAAAGTTCTTACTTTTATTTACTTGGACAGAGATTTTCGTGTTGGCATTTTTCCAACACTCTTCGTATCGGCTATCCAATATTTGGCTACTGTATCACCAATGAAACCAACTGCATAACACGGTAAAGTCACTGTTTGAATTAAAATTCGGTACTCATTTGACTTACTATACTCTTCTCTTTTCATATACTTATATCATAAATATTTATTTTGATTTACATAGCTCATTTCTGTCAGAATAAACGTTTGAACTATTATTACTACTTCTATTATTAGTATTATTATTAATATATATCAAATTTATTTTTCTCAGTCCAACTGATTCTTTGAAATTAACCCTATGAAATTAAACTTGCTTTAATAAGACCTTGGAAAGGACTTTAAATTCACCATTGTTACTGTAATAAAATTCCGATTACACGATTGTTGTAAAGAATATTTGTAATTTCATACTTCTGCAGTTAAAAATATATATATATATTGAACTTTATTACCTACTATTTAACCAGCATTTCTTAGTAATTTAAATGTTATAATCCTCTCACAAGGTTTAAATGAAATTTTGAAACGATAATTACTTCGTGTAGAAATGTTTACTTACTGACTTGCGTACTCCCCGCTGCTACGAGCTCTAAAGTTTGAAATTCAACCCAATCGTTCCTATTCCCAACTAATCCTCTTCAATTACCCAATTTCCCTACAATATATTCTACGTAATCCTCCTACCTCATTCTATTCTACGGAAAGTCCTATTACCAGTTTGATCTAACAGGTAAGCCACTGATTACTACTTTCTCTTGCACCGTTTGAGACGCCTATCGCAATATTTATCTTTAACTACTGTTCTAGTAACTAGCCTGTTTTTATATAAGATTTAAATTAGTATTATCAAGTATGAACAATAGTCTTGTAAATCTCTAAAATCCATACTTTCAGTTTTTTTTTTTATTAATATTCTATTTTTTTTTCAAATAATTTCTATTACATGTTCATCGCATCTTGATGAGGAGTAAATTATACTGTTTGAAACGAAAAAATTATGGATTAAAAAATTAGATAAAGTATGGATAGGGGTGTATCACCAGCGAATTATCTATATCACTAACTAAATCTGAAGAATATTAATAAGAAAATAAAAAAAAAAGAAACTCCTTTTAACGGAGAAAGCCACCTAAATTCGAATGAGAATTTTTCTCTTTACTATACGTGTAATTGACAGAAGAGTAAAAATTTTGATTAATTGTGGTCTTTGTCCCGAAGGTAAATTTTTATTTTAATTTTATTTTACTCCGAATAACTGGTTGTATTGTTTGCGTATATAATAAATAGTTAATAGAATTATATAATAACCAAATTTGACATCGAAGAAAGGCAATTTGTAACGTATGTAATTATGATTAATGTAACTGCAGAATTTACACCGTTCAGTATAGATACGTTAAAGAATAATGGTTTATTTTTATACGTAAGCTAAAACTTGTACATATTTTTCTAATAGCAGAGAATAATAAGCTGTAGAATGAGAGTAGATCGTAACTTGGGAGTAATTTTACAATTGTAAAAAAAACAATATTAACCCCGAAAATTTTTTTTCTCCTGAATGTAATTTGTATATAAATACACACCTTTTTCACTAAATTTACGGTGGTCCAATAGTATTAAAAACAAATTAATTTCTGAAAGTTAGAAATAAATAATTTAATTTCGGTATTGTATCGTTGCTATAAGTAGTGGTGTTTACGATATTTGCAATCAGAAGAAGTTTGCGGTAACGGACAAATTTGAGATATTTAACATGAAAAAAAAATATTTAAGACCTTAATAAACATATAAAAATAAGGTTATCAGGTTTTCTATCACATCCAAATGTGAACAGTTACCGTATTATTGTTTGTATCTCGTGATATTGTTTGTTCAAAACTCACGCGTTGTATTTTGAATTCTAAAAAAAATTGAAACATGCAAAATGAATGATTTTTCACCTGAAGTTAAAGTGGTGAATAAGAAATGATCAATTCAATCAAGTTTTTCTATGGATGAATGAAAAACAGACTAAATACTTTAATATCCAATAATAACTGTCCTAAATCCGAGGAATGTAAAAAGGTTATCAGCAAAATTTTTGCTGAAACGTAAATAATGTTCCTACAGAATTCCGTAATTGTACTGTTATTTGATATTTATTAATTTTTTTTTTCTGCAATGCTTTAGATAAAATCGGTAGCTCAAATCGAACCAAACGGAAATTTCATAACAAATATTTACATGAAAGAGGAGTATCCAGTGATACTCCTCGAAGAATACAAATAACAACAGTGTGCATTTTTTCTCTGGAACAATACAAAATGAGATTATAACAATAAAACAATTAACAAAATAAAAAAAAAACAAACGAAAATTAAAAATAGATGAGATAACAAAACTGAATATAACACAGAAAACAGTACTTAGTACAACGATCTAAAGTTGAATAATTACAATCTATAATTGCAGAATAAATGAGATAATTGGACAGAACACAGAAGAATCATTGGTCCTCAGTATATTAAAGAAAAGTCGAATAATTACAATCGATGGAAAAATTTTCATCTTTCTTATCTCACACTTATCTTCTAACTTAGCAAGATATAATATAATCAAACGCAATATAACAATATAATATAACACACAACACACGTAATATAATCATTAATATTCAATAAAAACTAGTTTATCAAGGATAATTACCATTATAGTTATTTTACCATCTCATTTCAGGGAGTCAACATTCCAGTCATCATGTAACATTTCCCAAGTCCAACGCCTGAAGCCTTTTCAGTCGTCTAACATCCTCATTATTTTCAAACAAATTCATTGCTACACGGTTTACCAGTGTATTCAACTTAAATATGTATTTCGTGCTTACTCGATGGATTTTCTCTGGAACATATGTTAACCCCAGATAATCATATGATAGCCAGATAACCATAAAGTGGATCTCATTGTTTATTAAGAACCACGACGCTTCTGTTACGTTTCTGAACATATTTTTATGGAATCGCTGGATGACCTAGATACTGCTGATACATGTTATATCGAATGCCGGTAGCTCCATATCGATTTTAATAATACCTTACACAGCAATAATTTGTTTGATACAGATAACTGAGATTTTCTGCCCATCATACAGTATATCAGATTGAACCTAATGTTCCGTTGCTTTATTTTTTTTGTTTTACGTTACTTCTCCACGTCGTACGACGGTGAGAGATTGCCACGTCCTATGACGTGCGAAAATACTTCGGGCATGCGACGGTCAGGATGCTAACCTAACCGCAAACCGTACATTGTTATTCTGTGGGAAGTCCAAGTAGACTAGAGAACAGTCTCCCCTCCTCATTGCAAACGTCACGGGATTTGACTTAGGCAGTTTGAATTTTATCTTTCATTTACTTAGTCACATGCAGATAAGATCCAATGCAGCATACATTATCTGGAATTTTTTTTAAAGTTTAATTTATACAATGATACACAATTTGTGTACTTAAAATTTGGCATTTTTAATATGAAACAACCTACACAATTTGTGTACTTCAAAGTTAGTATTGTTAATTTGAAATAACCAAATTAAACGCACAGCTAATATTTTTAACCAGGAATCAATGCAGGAGAACACGGACTTGTTCCGCATCCTTAGTTATATTATTAATGTCTTTCAACTCAAGCTGTACAGGAAGTTATTGATTGCTGTCTAAATTACTTTTTTTATTTATTAAATGGTTCTATGTAATTTATTTGTTACTATCGTGATCTTGCAGTCATAATTAACCACGAATATATAATGTTACGTCATTGTAAGTAAAAAAATCTCTGAGTTTTGCTGAAATAAAATTTACCGTTGAGTTTTCATTGACATTTTAATATCGGAAGTTCAAATTTTATTTCGTTTATTTATTTTTTAATAAAATAATTACGTCTTTCTAGAAATGAATATGGATATCTAATATAATTTACCTATATATAATATATACATATTATATATATAGGCTATATTATATATAATATGTGTGTAGTTACCTAAACTGAAATCGCAAATTTACATGGTGTTCAATAAAAATAAAAGGGCGGTCACTCGTATTTTAGTGGCTACTGATCATTACTTTTGTGTTATCTTACTTAAACTTACCGATTGTACTAATAAACAATGATAAAATTCTCCGTTAAAGTAAGTATCTCTCTCTCTCGCTCACTCTCTCTCTCTCTCTCTCTCTCATTCTCTCTCACTCTCTCCTTCTCTGTCTCATTCTTCCATTATTTCTCTCTATTTTTCTCAATTATTCGTTTTCTCTGAATCTTTTATTAATTTTTTTAATCAACATTTCACACCTTTATCTTCATCTACCGATCAATTTTCTGTCTCTGTTACTCAAGGATATGAACAAAATGATAAAATGATGAGTCGAAAGCTCCAGAATATCCTTCTTACATTAGGAAGCAGGTGCTGCACTATTTTTCATTTTATAAAAAAAGATAGGATCTAAAAATATTTTGTTATGTTCATTAAATTTTAGTAAAATCCAGCTTTCGTATTTTTAGTATCAAAATTAAACTTATAAATAACATAGACAAATTATCTTTATTGCCAACTAACATCTGTGTCCAAAGAAAAAAAACAAAAGCAATATTACGATTTGATTACATGTGTTAAGACCATTTGCTTCTGTCTCGTATCTTTACTGTACATTCATAATAGCATCTGTACACCTACACTCACTCACACCCTCACATTCATTCTCACACATAAGCTCTATGATTATTTATGTTTGGGTGTATGACTTTTATTTTTAAGTTATCCTAATGCGCTATTTACAGAATGCTAACTTAAAATTTACTCATGAATATATATCACTTTCACTCACTCTCTCTTTCTCTCACGAGCGTGCACTCAAACACAAACACATACACACACACACACACACTCTCTCTCTCTCCACGCTCCCTTTCTGTTTTTTAACAGGATGATTCGTTAAATAGTTATATAGTTTCGTTAAAAGTCAATAATACACATTTTATCCAGTACAAGCACCCAAATTAATGAAATTTCATATTTGGGGATGCATCGACTTAAAAAATTTCACATCCTAAATTATTGGGAATTATGAGTAATCCAAATATCTCCGAGGATGAGTGCATTAACTTCAGTCTGTGAACAAGTCCGGGCTGTCTTATGAATGTTGACTTTTTTTGGTTAAAAAATCGCATAAATTGGCTGAGTACTAGTTTTGATTTGCTTATAATTTATTTTTGCAAATTAGGGAGAACTTTTATATAAAAATATATCATACAAATTGTAATAACATTTTATAACAACAAAATCAATCACATTTAATAAAATGAACATACTCTTGTATTTTAATTTTCAAAATTAACATACATACAGAGGAATATTAACTTTTTTCCACATGAACATCCGAATATTACACAATATTTTCTTCATTCCTCAGAGTACAAATGTAATAACCTTATTTAGCAAATAAGCTTATATAGTAAAAGTATTAAGTTTTTTTCCCCGCTGGTTTGTTTCCACAGTAAAAGTGCGAAGAGTATTGAAATTCAAACCTTCATATTAGTCTGCTAGATAATTACAAACTTTATTTACAGCTGATCCCAAAGCTAATGTTTAGTGAAAAGATGTGGTATCGAAGAAATTTTACACTGCAATGGGACTGCGGCAGAGATGTTTATCTCAGACCACTATTTTTATAATGGTATTATATTATATTATATTTTTATAATGGTTTTATAATGGTATTTTTATAAATGATTTACATGAGGTATTGGGAGGAGGTTTACTGGAGGGAAGGAAAATGATAATGGTATTATTATATGCGGATGACATAGATCTGTTGAGAGATATCCCTTTAGGATTTCAATACACAATTAATAACTTGGCGAATTATTGTGAACAATGGAATTTAAGGGTCAACCTAGAAGAAATAACAAATAATGGATTTTAGAATAGGGGGAAGGATATAAGATTGATCTTTAATTGTAGATAAATAGAATATGTCAATAAAAAAATATATTTAGATGTAATTTTAGTGCCCACATTGAATGTAGAACTACATTTAAGAGAAAAACGCGAAATACTATGTAGTCGATGTAGATATACATAGTAGATGAGGATTCATTGTTAAATTGCTGAATTTGAACCGGGGGGGACAAATACCTTATACAGGTAAGTAAATTCTAGTCATTTAAATGGATTTTGAAAGGAGGTGTAAATTTTATCATGTAATAGAGAGCAAGAGGAATTTTTCATTTTGTTGATCGATGCCCTGTCCTCGCCGTGTAGAGGAGCAACTGGCTAGGGTCAATCGAGCTGTCACGTGATTTATTTATAGATGTTTGAGTGGAAAGGACGGGGACAAACTGGTAGCCTATTACAGAGGTGCGTGGCATTACAGATGGGAATTAGTTTGCGAGATCAATTATTAATTGCTTAGGACTTCAACTGAAAATTATTATTATAATATTATGTATGGTGGTGTCCCAATATTTCAGTTTTTGAATTTGAATATCGATTTTGACGTTTACACTTACTTTCTGCATGAGTTCCGGTCGTTTAAAGTGAAGGTGGATGAACTTGAATTTATTGAAAGTTATCGTTGAATGATTAAAAAATAATAGCAATTTGTAAATTATAAATTAAAAATAAAGCAAATTTAGTTCCAAGTTGAATTATCTTATAATAATGAATTAAATTATATACAAATAGTTAAGTAAATTTCCCTTTACAATAGTAATGATACTTTTTGAAATTTTGTCAGATTTGTTTGTTTAATTTTGGTTTTTAAATTGAATTTTGTTGTTTTTTCTATAAAGATTATTTTTGTATTTATTAATATTTTATCTCTGTCTATTACTCTACATGATTAATAAGTAATGTTTTCGTTTCATTGTCAGTACTATTTTACATTAATATAATACTCCAACTTTCCATCTGACGATTTTTAAATTAGGCTGTAGAATGTGTGCTTATTATATGTTGTGAAATATATAATGTAAATTTTTCGGTAAATAATATATTTTAAAACGAAATATTGAAAATAAAGCATTATTATTAATTTACTTGCTCTTGGTGGGTTCCTAACCTAATATTAATTTCTTTTTCTTCTTATTTTACTGGTTTGAAATTATAGTTTATTTTTGTATGTTTTTCTGATTTTTTCTATTCTATTATGAATATTATTTATATGTGGCACTTACCAGTGTACAAATACGTAAACATTAGCACAGTTGAAGTACAATATTTAACATCTAATTTATCGCAACACAGTATATAACTTTTTGTATCAATTACGTTTCTCGTAATTATTTTTATTTCGTCTATTAATTGTAAATTGTATCGTTGTATCGTCTGTTAATTGTATCCTTATTGAATTATAAAACATTATTATTAATGGTAATTAACTTTATATTCAAGGCTTGATTTTTCCTCAAAACATTACTTACACTTTTATTAATTATTGGAACATTTTTAAGTTTATATGTATAAGTTAATATTTATCTTATAATTTAATATAATTTATCTGTCAGTTTAACAAATACTTTGTTTTATCTTTTTATATCTTATGTGATACTTGTTCTTTGTGTGTCGTGCTTAATACATTTTGCGTTTCTGATCATGAATTTTAAAATCCTGTTATCGCATCTAAGTAAATTTAAACGATTTAGTTATCCGAATCCATTTTATAAATTCCTACTTTGTTGCAAATAGTTGCATTCGAATTAGTTTTTATTAATTAACATATGTGTTTTATAAATTACACTAAAAATGGTTAAGTATTAGTTAATTTAAAATATATTTTTTTTTAGTTATGCAGGAATCGAATTCTTAGGCCACAAGCCCTTGTCCCTGTTTTAAAAATAAAAAAAAAATAAAGGAATGAATCACCTGTAGGCTCTTCTGAAATTTACATTAATGTAAAAAACAAACTGTAATTTTGAGTACTCTGTATTGAGGTGTAAAGGCCTTCACATAGGGGATTCTCAGTCAAACATAACACTAAGTGACTCTTGCCGAAGGCTTACTGCAAACGCGTAAATAATCCGCTGGCTTCTAAATAAGCAACTATTTTTTCCTTCATTGCCTTTTCTACATCAGCAGCAGTATTACTTCTTAATACGTATCTCTTTTTGAGATATTAATACACTGTGTACTTTTCTAGTAGATGCTTAATAGTAAGTTGTTTTTCATACATTCCACACTGGTCTTTCACACATTCATTGAAAATATTATTGGATTAGCATTTTCGTTTTTTTAAATATATGTACAGATTTTTTCTATAATGTATCTTTCCATATCTATGCCAGATTCTGTTGCAATGCAATAATACACTCACCTAATTTTGAGGTCAACGTCTCAAGTGCCTCCGGGGCGATTTCCTCCTCCTCAGATGATACCTGCCTCGAGCGTTTCTGCTCCTTCTCCGCCGTCTTCTCAACGTTCATCTCTTCAGGCAACCGTCGTAAATTGCCTACACTTTCAATACTCGATGTCGTAGGTTTTGAATCACAAACTACTTTGAACTGCGAGCGCCTTTGACTCCCAGTCCCCACAGTTTCGTTCGTTGTTGTGCCTCGTCCATCTTTAGCCGCTACGTCATTTTTTTTCATTTAGGATTCGGTTCCATGTTTTTAATAAATATTTAACTTCTGTACGATTCCAGTGCAGTTGAAAAAGAGTTTAGCCACACTAACATGTATTACTCCTATACCCAAGTAATTTGATTATCCACTTATCTATGTTCGGAGGGTTTTTAAACCCCCCTAATTTCTCATTCGTACTTCCAAATTCAAAACTGAAACCGGATTCGGAATCAGCTCTCAGACTCGCTTTCAACGACATCACACAGGTTCTTTTTTTGGGAGGCCCTTTTTGGTGGGGTTAAAAAAATTTGCGGGGGTTCCAAAATGTATCCATCCAAAAATGAGGTCTGGGGAAATATTTGGGGGTCCCAAAATTTAGGGAACACTAGGATCTATGTAGATCCGAGGGGAATCTGTTATAAAGGAAATGGATAGGGAGTAATCTAGGAAATACAAATCCCCTTATAAAAGCTCACCGGGCTTCGAAAATATAATAAATAGTAAAAATTTGCCATTGTTTTTTTTTCGTTCTAGAGTGAAAATATGAAACATTTTACAAGTCCTTGTTTACGCTAATTTACAATGACATCACTCACCTGTACGATCAACACAATCCGTTTAGAAATTTTTCCTATGTATTACAGTTTTTTATTCCGACCAAGTCACTATAGTTTAATATAGGAAAAACACAAAATTTGAAATAGCTCGGTAGCCCGTTATCCAATTATCAGAAAATTTTATAGACGTGTCCAGTAAACTTCCACCAATAATTCCGTATCACCAAATCAAAAAAATAAAAATAAACCAAAAACCCACCAAACACTCCAAAAGATCGCAGAGCGAAAAGCAACAAGTGTTAGCACTTTTTGAAATAAAGGTGGTTTTCGATACGAAGTCCTCCTTAGATTAAAGCTGTTCGCAGTTGTTCTGTTTGAAGATCGAGATTACAAGACACATGTACCAAATGTAATCAATAAGTGTACGAGTATGTCATATCTGAAACTATTGGATGTGGTTTTACAGTTCGTAATCCACGCAGTACGTAAATTTGTTTTAATGAAGTTAAAATCAGACTTAATTCTTTGTCGATAGAAATGTGACACTAGCTTTCATTAAGATATAATTCTATAATAATGACTTTTTTTCGTTATATCTCCAAAAATATTCCTCTACAAACATATAATATCACTGGTAATTCGATCTCCTGTTTCAGTAACTATGGCACGCACATAAAGCTTTACATACTAATACAGTCTACGACTATCACCGTAAACAGTTACTGTAAACAGTAAACAACTAATATAATTTTTATAAAATATATTATAACAAAATAATACTGATAAACTTAACCGTTAAATACTCTATTCAACTAAAAAAACAACAGGATTTTCTAAACTAATATAAGAACAGCGTTCTTGAATCATAAACCAACCCAGAAGTATTTTTTTTAATGAGTAAAAATTTAAAAAGCAATTTTTTTTATCTTTATTCAAAATATATTTAGTTAATCTGCTTTACTGCATGAATTTTATTAAATAATATAAAGTAGATTCAACTGAAATATCGAGTCCAAAATTAAAATAATCTTACAGCTATTAATTTTTAATCTTTTTTTCTTTATAGCGAGAAATTTGTTATGCTTATTCGTTTAGCCTCTTGCTGAACGAGCGCACATAAAAAGTTTCGAGTGCTGCCTTCTAAGAGTGGTTGAACCGTGACATGCAGTGGTTGGAACGCTAACCGCTCTTGATGTAAATAATGTCGTTCAACACAGGCTATTTTAATTACAGCGGTCGAACCATACTAGGTTAACCACTGTACAATAGGATCCATAAATATAGAATACTTTCTTTTTTTTTAGTTTTGTTTTCAATGATAAAAATTTTCCATAAATCAATGTAAAAGTAATATTAAAAAAACTGTCTTTTAAACACTAATAAATGGTTCCGAGTAAAGAATATGTTTACGTATTTAATATTTTTGTGTACTGTTGAGTGAACTAAATCTAAAATCATTACATCGAATTTTTTTTCTTTTAGAGCTGAAGATTTTAATAAACGAAATGAATAATGAATAAATGAAAAAGAAACTTTCGGTAAAAAAGTTTTCTACCAATTTTTTACTCAAATTTCACCTGATGAATTAAGAAGATATTCTTGTAATTTATCATATTCTACCTTCATAATCTCCTTTCTTGTAGAAGTTTTATTAAATATTATTTATTATAACAGAAAAATACATGAAGTTATAGATTGTTACGACTGGACGGGATAAGTAGAAGGCCAAGTTTGGTAATTAACCCTTTTTTCTCAGTTTTATTAAAATTATAAAATAAATTAGGAACACAGCTTGAAAGATAAGCAAAAGTAAATTATATTGCAAAACAATATCGGAATACCAATTAGAAGTATAATATAACCAAAGAATTTTAAAGATGTGTTTCAAAAAATTTAAATAACTAAAAAAAAGAGTATGACTATTCTCATATGTATGACTGAACAATTTTTTTATCAAATACTTGGACAATATACATCAGCTGAGCATTCTATTACCATCATTTAAAGTAAGCTAAAAAATAGTAAACTATTTTTTTAATTTATTAATTTATGATATTATAATTTCTTATTAATAATTATTATTTCTAGAAAATTACGTTAGTATTTTTTTTATTAATCTATTAATGATTAATTCATGATTACGTATACAGCCTACTCCTGAAACCCATACAACATTTAGGGAATAATTTTTAAAAGAAATTAACTTTTAACTGATATATATTATATTCTAATAGAAATGCAAGTAGAAATTTTGTTTAGTTACAAATAGTACTGGTTTAACTGTCTATATAATTCCTAACATATTTGTGAATTTATCCGTTTTTTTCAATCTAGCAAAAACCACGTAAAGGATTTCAAATGGGTTATTACCATTTTATACAGACTGTTCAGACTGCAATTAACAACACTTATTCTCTGGAGGCTAAAGGAATTAGTACAACTGTACATTCACTGTCAATTTTCTCACATTCAGGCAGCTGGCTACTGGTTCAAATAATATGTATGAATAATTTAATAATCGGTTTTGATTCCTTATACTAGTAATTCGAATAATAAATATTTTATGATAATCTAGACGCTAATAATTTTTACCTTACTGTTGATAATGTTGAGTAATATGACTACCTCTTTACAAAAAATGTTAACGGTGGCGGTATAAATATTAGGGTCATACAGTGATTATACTCGTAAAATATGATTTTATTTTCCCGATAGAAATTCTTATAATTATAAATCAGAAAAAGCAAATTTTGAAAATTAAACTGCTTATTTATACTGTATTACTTTAAGAAGGAAGTCTTCCGTGGAGAATATGTTGACATTCAGTTATTTTCTAAATTTAAAATTGAGCGGCCTCTTTGTTAAGGTAGTCATGTAACAACGGTGAAGAGTTACTCTCGAGTAAAGATTCTAGTTAAAGCTTCGTTAAAGCCTCAAGAGTGATGAGTAACCTTACAACAATTCGTATGGTACTAGTAAAGGATAAATTTTATAGATTTATATGGTGTTTAATGTGAGATAAGTGGTGAGCTTTAAGTAGTTATTTACTAAAGCAAAGTAGTTGTCTGTGGAATAATAAATCACAACAGTTATGGGTGAATTGTATAAAAAATAAACGACGTAAATTAATTATTTTTGTTATCAGTAATTTCATAAACATTTTTTTAAATTAGTTTGTTTGTTTGTAAATAACATAATACAAGGTAGTAAAATAAGGTATGTTTTAGAAAATTTTAATCAGGGCGATATTAAATATGGTAATAGGTCTCAGAATATTATACTCATAAGTAAACAATAAGTATAAATGTTATACTGCTTTAAAAACCGAAATTATTATCAAAACTAATTTGCTAAACGCCGTAATTCTTTAATCAGTAGGTAATACAAGTTAAGATTTTATTGTATGAAAATAATAATTTATAAACTGATAGTAAGAAATAATATTTGAAATTGATTTTAATCTTGCAGAATTATTTTCTGGAGAAAATAAAAGAAATTGAATTAAAAATTAAATATTAAAAATATTGATTGTACTGTTTTTTTTTATTATTATTTTGCTTCAAATATACCTTTATGCCCGTTATTTTGTCACAAGAATGTTGCAATATTTGAACAACAGTAACAAATTTATGTATAAATATTTGACTTCGTAATTACTTTTTACCAAGCAAGAGATGAAAATCAATTACTTAAAATGGTTGCTTCTTCTGGTAATTTCTTAAAATGGTTGTAATTTATACCTACAAACATTAAAATGGTTCAATTATCATTTTCTACAATAAATTATAAGTATCTTTCGATAGATATTCTTATCTTCTTTTTTTTTTTTGAAAAAAAGAAAATGTTTTTATTTTGTTTAAAGGAAGAATTGATAGAAGTAAACAAAATCATTTCATAAATTTTCGTTTGAAATATTTAAATATCTGTATAAATTTATGGGCTATTAGCGATTTCATCTGAATTTTCGGAAAAGGAACAAAGTTTAAGCAAGCTAATCAGATAATATCTCCTAATAGCTACAAAGTTAGTTTTCCGATTTCAGTTTAACTCCATTAATTTACCATCAATAAGTTCAAAAGATGTAAATATTATTGAATAAAAATTATATAATTTAATATTCAGTACAATTGAATTACAACAATGTTAAGAAAATGTTTTAATTATAGTTTTAGAGCATTTTTTTAAAAACAGTAATTGAAGAAATGTAAAATTGGAAACGCCCTTCATGCAAAATAAAGCATGATATTGTTGAATTCTTCTCGAAGTAACCAATGAATATATTTTTATTTTTATAAAGAATAAATATTCATGGAAGTAAGATGCGTCATTGAAAATATCAAAACAGGTGAATTATCGTGTTCTAATTTTGAAAATTGTGTTTATTTTCGTTTATTTCTTAGCATATGATGCGTTCTCCTTTTTAGTTGAAGTTAAATTATTGAGTAATCCAAAAATCACGCTAATACTGGTTCTTGATTGTGTTTGGATGTTGATTCAGTTACTGCGGACTTTTAGTATTAATGTACTCTTAGCAGATTCAAAATATTATGTCCAACTTAAATATCTAATATGATGAGGGGAGAGAGTTGATGTACATCGGACTAGGCACTTCAAGTCGTATCCCAACTACAACTATCCTAAATTTAGACTAGTGCCCAAAACGTTTGGCCTTTGAGAGAGAATAATAAAGTCATAATTAATAGAAGTAATCTAATGAACGTCTGATAATTATTTAACATTTGACTGTTATTATTTTGATATTTATATATTCGAATATTTATCAATTTTTGGTAGGAGTGTGTTTTCATGTTTTATTGGACTCATCTTGTGGATTAAGACTTCAGATAATTATTTTGTATTTTTCTGCGTTTTCTAATGATCGAAAACAGTTGTTTAATACGATAAGAACTATAACAAGATGTTACCCAATTCACTACTAAAGCTTTAAATTTTAAAACTATTTTAAGGTTGCTAGGAATTAAAGAATAAACAAAATATTCAGGTCAGTAAAATATAATCGTAAATATAATATACAAACTGAGGATAATTATAAAAATACCCTACAGATTGAAAAGATAAAGATAAATGCATTTCAAATACTTAAATAAAATTTAATTTTAATATTTTTCTTACACAAAAATAACTTTTTCCTGAACCCACTACCTTGACAACGTTTTGGATATCACTGTCCTGTACACACCAGTCGGTTGCAGTCATCTACAATCATCTGCAGTCATGTTTATTTCATACAGAAAACAACATTTATTAATGTAATTTGCAATATTACTTCTACCTTAACAACTACAGCTTCTTTAAGATTGTAAGGAGAATACAATAATAATTAATTATTATAATTATTACATATAAATATAATAATATTATAAATAATAATATAATAATCACATAAACAAATAATATGAACTCGTAATCTTAAAAGTGAAGGAATATTTATAATTATTATTATATTTTTTTAATAAATATTTCAATTAACCTATTCATAAAGAAATATAACTAATTAATTCACTGGTCATTTTTAATTTAGAAAATCAGATTTTTAAACTTTTAAAGAGCGTAACTATTTGAATATTTGGGATATACTCAATCACTGAAACTTTGATTTTTACTACCTGGAATCATTATGATCTCAATTCCTCATTCTAATTTCTATAACAATTCAGGCGAGGTACCCTCTTAGATAAGAATAATAGTTCCAACTTGAAAGTTTTGTAGAGTTCATCCATTTTCTTAACATTGCTTCTAAGAAATATATTTTGTTGTTGCAGAATTTTAAAATATATTTTATCATCAATGAATAAAACTGTGCATTTTTAAATTTCAGTTTTTAAAATTGTAGCGTCGGCTAGGATAAAAATTATTTTATACTTCAAACAACTTTTAGCTTTGCAGTGATTTAAAAATTGACTTTTAAGATAAAAAAAAAAAAATGAGAAAATATATTATAAAAATAGTTTAGAAAAGACCAAACATTAAAAATCTTTTATTTTAATTTTGTCAAGTACATTTTAGGCGGTTTTTTCTTCATTTTTCCCCCTGCGCCAGTAGATTTTAGGCGTTAGGATTACATGAAAATCTGTTTTCTTTTAAGTAAGTAATTAAAAGAAAAGCATTGAACTGAATTTTTTACTCTTCATGCCGGTAACTAAATTAAATACACTTTATATATTTTTAAAAGTTTTTCATTATTCAATTTATATAATCATACGAGTTATTTTTGAATGGAATTTAAATACGAATGTATATAATTTACTGAGACTGATGTATTTATGGTTACATAGTTACAAGAATAATCCAAATACAGTTTTTTTTATTATTTTAAATTAAATCGTGTAATCTTGGTGTAAGCTAGAATAGTTACTTTCTGTAATACATATTTAAGTTCAACACATTCTACAGCGGTAAGGTTTTCATTGGGATGCCGTTGCCGTAATTCATTTTTAAACTATATCTTATAACTCATTTTTATAACAAAATATTTTAGCTGAAATTTACTTAAAATAAGCATAAGAGTAGTAATATAAGCAGACTACATAATACTGTTGCTACTAAAACCGGTTATTATGCGAAGCTTATTATTTTATTTAAAACCACGCTACATTAAGAAACGAGTAAAAATTTCAAATATTTTATTTTCTTAATGTTATACAAATCTCTTAAAGTACCAACTTTTGAAAGAAGTGGTTAATACTGAATCGATTTTTAAAATTACAGTAATTTTAAAAATTACTAAAAGTATTGTAGTCTTACTAAATGCCTTATTAAATTTAAATAAAAAATGTAACCTCGGTGTTATATGAAAACAATCCGTGTAGAAGGTTAAAAGATTACATCATATAGCCTTTTCTACCACTATTATACATACTCGTATAGGAAAAATGAAGATGTTCTTTATGTTTTATTTTTAACTGCTAAGATATTAAAAAATATTTATATTTTCTAATAATTAAAATAATAATACTGTGATTTTAACTAACTAATTAATACTTTAGTCCACCTAGACGTATTACTCGTATCTATGTAACATAAGTATTATTTTGACTTGTATTCATAGCTTTTAAAGCAATAGAGAATGTGTAAAAACCTACCTATTGATTTTATCGTGCTATTCACTGTAATCTAGAAAATATATCAATGGTGTCTTGATAAAAGCTAATGTATGTTTTAAATAAACAAGAGCTGAGAAGTACTACAAAATATCTAAATCAATGTGTAAATTAATACTTCAAACCTATAGTTTTTACGTTATAAATTGACGATTAACGCTGTGGTAGACTGATTACTCTAATGGTGAGGGGTAGAAGAGCTATTGAACGTCATTTAAAAAACAACCTTTTATAAACATATTAACTAATCGCAACATTGAACAAAGGCGTTTTATTTATAAATTCATTAAAAAATAATTTACATATTTATCATTCATATTGTCGAAAGTAGTAGAAAACTATCTGCATTTTAAACAGAGCAATATGAATATTTATCAGTCTAAATGTTTAAATTAATTTATTTCTAGTTAAGTACTTTTTATTAGGCGAAAGCAGACTGCAAGTTCAATAAATCTATTTGTCCACTAATCAAAATGAAATATTTGCGGCTTTTTAACGATTTTATATTATTTCGTGTAAATAAACATTGTGATTTTAATTCACGAGATTACTGGACAATACAACTTTAACAGACAACCACAGTTATTGTAGTTGTATATTCCTGATGGATTAATATGGTGGACATATTTGCCCACTATGAATTTCAGTGAGTAAAATAAAGTAAAAAAAAAAAAAAAAAAAATTGCATGGAAAATGCAAAAAATTATTCAACGTTCAAAATTTTATGGAAGAAGAAAAGTGCTACATAAACACTAAATCAGATGACAGTTTCCTTATTCTATTGAAAAAAATTCAGTTTTGTTACAGTAAAGCTATATTTGTATCAGACAGTATGATAAAAGAGAGAAATCGTAAAAATCGTTTAGATATTTATTTAGTTTCAACCAGAAAATGATGTAAGCGATGAGGGTATCAATCCTCCAGTTTCTAAATGTATAATTTGTACTACAATTTATCCCAGCGGAAAAAAAGACTTAGTATCTAATGGCTTATATACAAGGATCACGAGCTTAAAAACAGTTTACTACAACGGAAGCTTGAGTTAATGGAAGAGTGAACAACTTTTACAACCATTTTTTCTTTTTTTTTTTAAGGGAGATGAAGAGATTCAACTGGGAAAATCCTTTTGTACCATCTACAGGTTTCCTACTGATATCTATTCTACAAATGATATGTCAGGCCTTGCATATGATACTCGTATACGGCGGAAAACATTCGATATGAGGTTCGTGCCCTAAACCCGGATCGTGTTAGCCAGGACTGGCATCGCTTTCATAAACTGACAAGTAAATCTAATAGTAGCATCTGCGTCATTGTCATGAAGTGCGGGGCTGAAATGTAAAACATTTGTTACCACATGTTAGTTTATAGCAGCGGGGAGGGGAAGCTGTTCTTTGTGTTTAAAGTGTTTCATAATGAAGTATCATTTGTATGCTTTTTTATATTTTAGGCTTGTACGCTCTGATTTACCGATGATCTATCTACCTTGTTGAATATTTTACATGTATAAACCTTGAGACCTGCATCAGAATTAATAAACTGCCCTCTCTAATGTACAACTAACTTAACAATTTCCCGAACTTCCAGAGAAGTCTTCGAATTAAAACCTAACAGGAAGTATAGAACTCACCATCTTTTGAGGTTCACCAATTGAATTAGAAAAAAACTACACCAAATGACCAAAAAATGACTGACTACCTATTTTATTTATACAATAAAATTATTTTATATTAAATATCATTACAATTTTTTTATTTCACTATTAATTACTCATACATGTTAAGGTACATATTAATTCAGGTACTTATAATTTTAATAAATTGCATTTGAGAGACTTATTGATTCTCTCAACTAAAAATCTCTGAACTTCTATCTTAGAAGTAGAGTAAGTTGTGATAGTTTTTTCGAAACTAAAAATAACCTCCCTTGGGTCTTCAACATGGGGGCGGGTAAAACCGTAGTTCCTGTGGAGGATCCCTTTGAGGGTTCCCATTTGAGGCGTGGTGTCAAGACCGAAGTCCCGGTGGGGGGATTCCTTGGAATCCCCTCATAAGAGGCATGGCATATAATTAAAAGACCGGGTCCCAACTATCTTAGGGGGAACTTTAGTTCACGACGAGGTAGTTTGAGGCGATGGTACCCTTGGAGCTGAGTAAATGGTTAATTGCGAATCCAGTTCCGGGGGGGGGGATAAACTAATGATGTACTGAAAAAAAATCTATTTTTAAATAATATTGATATTTTTAAAAAGTGTTTTACATGTTATCAAACTGATGGTAGCGCTAGAATTTTCCTTAACCAAGATTAGCCTAGACGTTTGTTAACTTATTTAACTCCTGGAAACGAATTTCGTTCTTTTAATTATATATAATTTTTTAATAATAATAAATTGAAAATTACTTAGATTGCCGGAGATAAAATTCAGTATACATAAGATAAAAACCACTAAGCAAAAAATGAAAAAAGTGATAAAAATCAATGACTTCTAAATATTTCGTTTCTCTTTGCAGCATAATTTAATGATTTTCTCTTCACAAAAATAATATATTTTCTAATATTAAATAAATACATCTGTTTTAATTAATATCAGAAGGTATTAGCCACACTAGATTGTAAACTTTTTACAGTGATATGTTACAAACGTTAAAAAACGTTAAATAAATTTGTAAATATTATAATAGAAATGAGTAAAAAGGACAATCAGATGTAACGTTGGGTATGGAATTTGGCAGAATCCCATTTAATATCGAATTAATTTAATTCATTAGATCTTTTTACTTGAAAATTATTGTGACAATTTTATATTTATTAGTTTTCTTTTATTTTTCTGACTACTAAATTATAAAATTTTCTGATTAATATTTTTACTATAATTACCTAGATTTTTCATAGCTGGCAATTGAGTTATGGGTTCTGAAAAAAAATTAAATTGGTCAAAAATTGTAGTTAAAAATTACATTAATTGGTTATTTTTAGAAATTTATTACGAGACATTTTAAAAATTTCTTCATCATTCTTAATAGATTAAAAATGTCGAATCTCATGTAAAAACCATAAAACAGAAACAAATTACACTTTACTTATCTTCGTAATTTATTCAACCTCTTACTATGTTTAAAACTTTCTTACACAGAATATTTTAGGTAATGACTATTTTTATACGTTCCCTTGGTGAAATGTACCATTTTTTAATTAAATTGATGATCCATTCTTTAATTACGGATGGATACAATAATTTTTTGTTTCATTCTTTTTGCGCAAGCCTTGTTTATATCTATTATGCATGTACAGCACCTAACTTATAATGGATAACAATTATGGTTACTTTCTCTGATAGTAATGATATCCGCTCTTCAGCCGATCCCTGAAGTGAACAGAGTGACGGATAATTTGTAAGACTATATTTCACCTTTTGTCAGCTTAACTTTCTGGTAAAATCAGAATTTCTGACTCGGTTAAAAAAGGAACGGGAAACTATTTCACTTTTCTCTTTCAGTACAAATCCTTATAATAATTTTTCTTGAGGATGACTATGTCATTTACGGAGTCACTTGACTCATGTTTGCTCGCTTAAGACCAGTTCGGTTGACGGCACCTATTTCATATACATAAATAGTTATATATGAGTGTATGCATTAGTATTTATATTTCTAAAAAACACACAAAAAAATACTACTTGAAAAATTAGAAAATTCACAAGCGCTTAATTTATGTGGGGGAAGTTAGCTTCCATACAAGAATATTTTCTATTTTCTATCTATCATGGCATGTCTGGGTATAAAAATAGAACCGAATATTTAAGTAGAACGTACAAGATAAAGAATAATATACGTCATGTAAAATATAAGTAGAAACAAAAAAACGTAAAAACAATATTTTTTATTAAATTTCTAAAGCAGGAAGAATTTAGAAGAAAACCTTTTAAATGTGCATGCAAGTACAAACAATGACTGCCAATTAAATTTATCTACTGAAACAAAAAGTAAAAAAAAATATAAAGTCGGTAAAACTTAATGTGATTGTCTAAATAAATAAACGAACTCTACTAATTTTTAGTTGTTATTACCAAACTCAAAGTTTGAGTATTGATTTTATTTTTACAAATAATGGAAATAGAATGTCTTTTTATTTGAATCGATAACAGACACTGGAAATTAGCATTCTGCAGACCGTTGATGTTACTGATTAACAAAAAATTTAAGTCCGATAATTAATTGCTACCGTTGTATAACTGCAGGGAATGTACTAAAACAGAATAAGATATAAATGTGTTGAATAAATTAGAGTATATTAATAATAATAAACAATACAAATAGTTATATATTCATATAGTTAGAAGGATATTGGATGCTAACATATTCAGTGCTCGTTCAGTGGTTCATCATTCCTCGAGCTAGATGACTTGTGATGGTTGT